>NC_056745.1:706600328-706900328 GCF_019279795.1 Protopterus annectens | reverse complement strand
TATTTCAGATGTTTGTCTGTTTATTTTATTTATTTTTATTTTACATTTATTGACCAGGTTTGTCCGACTGAGCTAAGTAGCCCTTTTTTAGCGGAGTCCCGGGGAGAAAAGCTCCACGTTACACAGATTATCATTTACAAAAGTAAGTAATAAATCAACAGGATTACAAAAAATATCAAAGAAAACATATACATGAAATAACAAGGATTTACTTCAGTTTAGTAATAGTTATGTCTATCAGACTTAGAATCTTACATCATTCAGAAAGAATTACAATAGTCTTGTCACCAAATTATATATGTTCAGTATAAATATCACTTTACTGAAATTTCAGTCAAGTTTTCAAATATGACATTGATACTCTTACTTTAAATATTCAGGTTAATACATTTCAGTTAGATTTCAGAAAATAATATTCATTTTCAGTTATGTATTTCTAACAGCATTACTAGACAGTTTACAACACGTATAAATAGTATGCATATATAATTTGAACAGATGTAGAATTACATCACATCTCAGAATTAGCCATTAGTTTAAGAATAAAATGAGATAATTATTTGTAATTGGCTTATCAAGATAGTAATAGTTATTTAACATACTCAAGACAGGTCAGGCTTAATTTGTTAGTTTGTTACAGAATACAGTGCTTATTACATAATGATTATTGTACATTACACGCAAAGTTGAAATAACACTGAGTGTATGCAAAGCTATAAATCTGAAATGCAGAAGGCATATGTTTTAGTAAGTGTACCTCTAGTATTACAGCACACAGATATTTACAGGATATTTGAGAGACAATTTTAAAATGCAGACATCTATAAAAGGGAAGTCACCCCTGATCATTATTAGTAAAAAAATACGAGCACTCATAAAATCAACTAAGGCCAATTTTGAGAGAAAAATTGCCATGGATTCAAAGGACAATCATAAGGCCTTTTTCAGCTATGTTAGGAACCTGGGTGGAAACTCCCAGATATGCTCAGAATTAGTCCAAAATGATACAAAAATCACTGAACCCACAGACATTGCCAACATACTGGCAGACAGGTTCAGTGCAAACTTCACCCCCCTCCCCCAGGTTCAGTGCAAACTTCACCCCCCTCCCCCCCTAAAGGAGAGATAACTATCCCAGCGGAGTGTAGCCTCCCAGACATCTCAAATGCGCAGGTGAAAGCTGCTCTCTCTAAAGCTAAAAACACAGCATCAATGGGACCGGATGGTGTCCCCGGCTGTGTGCTACACGAGCTAAATGAGGAATTAAACCCACACATAAGGCAGCTGTTTAATCTCAGCCTTACCACAGGATACGTGCCCAAGGAGTGGTGTACGGCAACTGTGGTCCCACTCCACAAAGGCGGTGCCTCTACGGACCCTGGTAATTACCGCCCCATAAGCTTAACAAGTCTAGTCTGCAAAGCTATGGAGAGGATCATAATGGAGCTCATAAACAAAGATATACGGGACTTGCAGACATTGGACCCGACCCAGTTTGCCTTTGTCAAGGGCAGATCATGCCTTTTGAACTTGGTCGACTTCTTTGAAACAGTCACCAAGGCCATTGATGAGGGAAAGGCAGTCCATACAGCCTACCTTGACCTTGCAAAGACTTTTGACACAATACCCCACTCGGGTATTGTAGAAAAACTTACCAGCTTAAATGTAAACCCATATGTCACAAGATGGGTTGCAAACTGGCTTAAGGACAGAACCCACAGGGTTAGAGTTGCTGGCGCTATGTCAGACTCCAAGCCGGTCACAAGTGGTGTCCCACAGGGATCAGTCCTTGGCCCCCTATTGTTCGGCATCTACTTCTCAGAAGTACAGGCCAACATGGGAGGACTTTGGCTGACAAAGTTTGCAGACGACTGCAAACTGGGCGCCATAGTGGAAAGTGCATCGGACACGGATATCCTTCAGAAGGGACTCACGGAAACAGATAGCTGGTGCCAGAGCCATGGCCTGAAGTTAAACGCCAAAAAATGTATAGTCATACCCTTCAGGAAAAACAAGGTAACCCCAAGCTACCATATAGGTGGCAATCCACTAAGCACAGAAGAGGTTATCAGGGACCTGAGGACCCAGGTTGACAGTGGCCTTTTTTTGACACTCACGTTGCTAAAGTGGTTAGAAAGACCTTCTACATTGCCCACCTGATCATGAAGGGATTCACATCCAGATCTAGTGAGGTCATTGTTCCCCTGTACTCTTCACTTATCAGACCAATGATCGAGTACAATGCCCCATTCTGGATGTATCTCACCCGACATCTGCAGCAATTGGAGAGACCCCAAAAGTTCCTCACCAAAAGGATAAAGGGACTCCAAAATCTGTCATATGCTGCCAGATTGAAGAAACTCCAGCTCTATTCAGTCGCATACCGTCTGAGGTGACATGTGCCTGACATACAAGGCCATGTCCAACCCGGAATTAATGGACATGCTCCACCTCAAAAAATCCAAATCCACCAAAACCACTAGAGCAAGTGACTTAAACCTTAGCACGGATATAAATAGGACATGCTGGAGGGATAGATTTATCACTCAGAGACTCCCTATGCTGTGGAATAAAATCCCGGTCCATGTGAGGCAGAGCACCTCGCTGGCTCTGTTCAAGAGAAATCTTGACCTGTGGATGGGAGATCGTAGGTTTACCCCGGGAATCATCTCTGTGTCACTGCTGGACAGAGGCACAACAAACTAATGGGCACAGTATTTTTTTCATATAAGGGGTGGCGTAAGCCACAAAACTTTGGGCTAGGCTTATAAATGCCTTAGGGCAGATAGCCTAGTATAAACCTATGAACCTATGAACAACACATACACATTAAAAAAGTTAAATGTACACCTTAACAAATCTAGATGGAAATTTACAGAAACAGGTTCATATAGTATATGGTAATTATTCTTCGATATGCATATAGGTGTAAAAAGGAATTTTATGTGGTTCTTGTTACATGGAATATTTAAGAATTGTGCAGTTATAATTAAATCATAAAGTTAAACTTCAATCCAAAAGATTTTCAGACAATTAACAGACCATAAATGCTCAAGTAACACCTAGTGGTCAAAATTAAGACTGCAGATTTATTTATCCTATATAGAGATTATTTTATAGCCGTTATATTGGGTCTAGTGATCATTCCCTCTCCCTCCCCTCAAACCCTCTTCCCTAACCTCTGCCAAACCTTCCATTCCCAGCAATCCTCCTACATTTCAACTCAAACCCATCTCCACCTCATACATAAAAAAAACTTCTCTCCAAACTTAAGCCATGCTCCAACGCCCCCGACAATATCCCCTCACTATTCCTAAAACTAGCAGCTGATGATATCACAATCCCTATCAGCATTCCAATTAATAGATCCATACAGGAATCTTATGTTCCCAAATTTTGGCACTCTGCCTTTATCCTACCGCTTCACAAAGGTGGCAAAAATAATTACATCTCAAACTTCTGACCTATAGCCATTCTTTCCTCAATCTCAAAAATTCTTGAAAAATGCATCCACCTCCAGAACATGCCTTTCCTTACCAATAATCAACTGTTCACCGCTACACAACATGGTTTCCATCCTGGCCACAGTATAATAACTGTTCTTCTCTCTTATCTAGACATAGTGAACCACATGCCCGTGACTATGAAGAAATTGTATCCGTGGTCCTTCTTGATCTCTCCAAAGCATTTGACACAGTCTCCCATTCCCACCTCCTTTAAACACCTTTCTAACCTTACTCTCTCCCAAAATACCTTAACCTAGTTCAGTAGCTATCTCGCTGACAGATCTCAGACAGTAAAGTGGAAAATTTGCACTTTAGCCTTCCTTCCCACCCCAACCGGGGTACCCCAAGGATCCATACTTAGTCCAATGCTCTTTAATATATTCATTAATTTATATGCAGCCATCCTTCCCACCCCAACCGGGGTACCCCAAGGATCCATACTTAATCCAATGCTCTTTAATATATTCATTAATTTATATGCAGCCATCCTTCCCACCCCAACCGGGGTACCCTAAGGATCCATACTTAGTCCAATGTTCTTTAATATATTCATTAATGATTTCTATGCAGCCATCTCAAACACTAAGATAGTACAATATGCAGATGGCTCAACTCTGGTCTGCAACACTTCTAACCTCCCAGAGCTCCAAATAAAAACTCAAATTGCCTTCTCAACTACTGAGAACTGGATGCTTCAAAACCACCTCTCACTAAATGCCAACAAATCTAAGATCCTACTTTTCTCTCCCTCTAAATCCCTCACCCTAAACAAAAACTCTTTCAAAATTATCAGCCATGCCAACTCCTCCATAGAAGTTGTTCCCTCTGCTAAACTTCTTGGGGTTATTATTGATGAACACCTAAAATTCGATAATCATATTCAGCTAAATATTAAGAAAACACATCAGAAACTTGGCATGTTGTACAGAAACTCCCACTTTCTCTCTCCTTCTACAAGACAAACACTCGCCACTACCTACTTACTACCATCACTTTTGTACAGTGCTCCTCTTCTAAATAACCAAACTGGAAATCTGTTACAACAAAATCTCTAAATTCGCCACCAAATCCAAATACTCCTCCCACCACTGTACATCTCTCCACCAGCTAAATTGGTTAGAATTTCTTAGCCCACAAACTAATTTTTAAACCCACTAGATGCCCAGCTCTAACATCTTACCATTAAACACTCCTCACAGAACTCTAAGATCTGCCCACCAAAATCTAATTTCTGTATACAAACCAAACCATACTGCTTGGTCAACTTCTTTTATTATTTTCCCTAGCAAAAAAGTGGAATTCCCTCCCACCCTAAGAACTTCAGAAAACTTTGAACACTTTAAAGCTGAGCTCCATGCCCACCTCACCCAAAAATGGAAATACAGTTGCACTCAACCCACCTAGCCTACTAATGTCCCTACTACAAGTTAATCTACTCCATACTGATTACCTAAAACAGTAGCCTCACTCTGAATAGAACAATTTAACATCTATATCTTAAATGTATATATTATAAATAGTTTACTAACTGTCCTCTCTTTGCCCTATCTGGGGGTGATTCTTTCTACTGGCAACTCAAAGTTCAAAGCTATTTAACTAAAAACATCCACGCTTCTTATCTTGAATGGTGATGTATGCACCCCATCTTCTCTAGTTCTTAACTGTCTCAAATCTATACTTTTTAAATAATGTACTTTCCACCTATATTCAGCCCCTCATTGCAAAACTGTGTTTACAAATGTCAGTTTATAACTACATTCAAATGAATTACAATTATTTTATAACCTTGCACACATCATCTACTTCCTCAGTGCAACTACTCTTCTGTACAACTTGTCCCAAGTCTAGTATATATGTATGTATGTAATGCATGTTCCACTATTTTTTTATTACACCCCAAGTTTTACTAGGTAATATTACTTTTTTGCTTATTGTTACTGTGTACTATGGAGCTTTTCTACCCAGGCCTCTACTGAAAACGGGCTTCTTGAGCCCAGGACTTCCCCGGTCAACACACTGGAAATAAATAAATAAGACAGAAGCAAATCCCAATTCAGTAATTTCAGAGACAATTGTAGCAAAATAAATCCTACATAAATGCAGTTAGAAAAATAGACCTTGTCTAGGCCTGAAAATGTAAGGAGCAAGCCTGTGTCTTCACTTTACATTTCATATTTTGAAGTAACTATAAAAAAAGACCACTGTATAGTGGTGTCGGGGGGGGGGGGGATTGTAAGATTAAGTTTCAGTTAAACACAATTTGTTAGACATTATAGTATTCAATTTAGGCTTAGAAATGCAGTCATATTAAAGAAAGTCTATATCTTCATTTTATATTTCACATTCTACATGCAGTTTCAAAAGGAAGGAAAGCTTCAGTACAAATGAATAACCTTCAGGAAAGAATACTGATAAGAATAAAATGCGCTAACAGAATGTGCAATACAAAGTGCAAACAGATCTTGTTGATATGGTAAGAAGCTCGGGAACAAAGGTTAAAGAAGCATGTACAACTTTTAGTAAATTTATAGGGTTTGGCATTATTACGAGAGATACTTCACACAGTGAAGTTAGTTAGTAGTTTGGGCCTGTATACAGAACGTCATTGCAATACAGTCCACAGAAGTTTGGTGCATACTCTCGAGTGAGTGCAGAAGTCAGGTCAAATACCCCAGTATTCCAAAATACTAATTATATTACTCAGTAGGAAAAGAATAACTCTGAGCATAATGAGACCAGAAGTTACTGACATTATAATTCAGTCTATTAAATTTACTGTTATTGGAGACCATAAGATAGGATTCAGATATTGCTGACATTCAGAGTACAGAATTTATGGACAGTATAATGAATGAAGAAGCTAAGGATATTATAATTCAGTCTATTTCAGTTGATCCGCAATGTTACTGGAGACAGTAAGATTTGATTTGGACATTGACATGTACCTCCACTGCACATGAAACATTCTTAACCGAACTACAATGTATGCATACTTTTATTTTGAAAGGCACAAAAAAATTGGCACATAAGACAGAGACTGGCACCTGTTCAGCACAGTTCTGGGTATTTAAAAGACAGATTCATTCCAGCCTCACTCCAGTTTCTTCTAGTTTATTCTAGTATTCTACAGTCCTTTCAATTCTTACAAGAGGTCTCTAAAGTTCAGTTATATGTTTAGACAAATGCATCCCAAAAGGGACATTATATTCAATGACAGGTCTGAAGACATATGAGTGAAGGGGATTAGGACATCTTTGATTTTCAAAGAGATGCCTCTGTGAATTAGATCAGCCAGATTAGAAGGCTGTCTGAAATATTGTGGTAAGATGATGGTCAAAAGATAAAGAATTTGCAATACAAACTTTTAAAAGAAACGTTAACATGCAGATTAAGGTAGAGTGCAGGATCAAGCAGGAACCCTCCATATTCTAAATGAGACAGTACAACACACAGGTTTCCCCAAACAAGCAGTAATACAACACAAAGACAAGGACTAAAGTAGTTTATTCTTAGTACTACATAACAGTAACACAGTTTTACAGAAATTAATTAGTAGCCGCTTGTTGTTAAATCAGTAACAAAGTTAGGTGAATTCAGTCTGCAAGTAATTCAGTAAATCCTGACAATCTGACACTCTTGTTAAGGAACAGGAGGCTGACAGTTTAAATCCCAATTCAAGATGAAGGACATCTATGGAAAGATTATTAATGAAGACAGGAATGGAGTACCGTCTGGTCCCAATGGATAACTAATGGGAATCCAACCCCATATCCAATAGCGCTGACACTGTTAATGCAGCAATACCCAATTCATTGCTAATATGCTGCTCTGCTTTTTCTGGTTAAGTAACTTGCTCAAAGTCATATAGTTTTGAAAAAGAAATTTAGAGAATTAAACCCTTGACTCAGGATGAAGCTCATTAATGGTTTACAGTCTTAATCCAATTAGCTGAACTTCCAGACTAATTTCCTTAACACTAGATGGGAAATGCAGCACTCAGTTAAAGAGCTGCAAGGTCAGCCAGTACTGTGCCACAGTTTTGACATCTACAAGGTCACAATGCACACAATTAGCTGATGTATATACCTCAGCTGAGAAATAACCAAGGTCTAGAATTCCTGCAAACTGAACTGTGAGGTGCCATATACTGCAACACCCATAGTGAGAACCTTTTTTTTTTATTTAGCCTCATAAGCCTACTGACTGGAAAATTTCTTAACAACATAAATAACTTCCAAGATGCTTGCAGGCAAATCAAGCAGAAGAAATAACTTGGATTGGGAGCCAAGCCTAGAGATCAAGGAAAAAGACGCCTCAAAGCCATGAGAACATACCCAGTAATGGCAGATAGGGATTCCTTTATTATTAGGGTCATTGGGGCTTGAAGGGGGTACTCACAGATCCAAAGTGGAAAAAAGGATGAATTATGATCATTCATCTCTGAATTTTGAGACACTGTATGAAGCCAGCTCACCCAAGGACTCTCATGGACTGGTCTATCATCACTGACCTTCCTGGGAGAGGACCTATGAACTTTATGACAAGACCCATGAACTCTAAGACAAGTCAAAAGATGCACTCCAGAACTCATTAGTCCACATATCTAATATAATGGTTCTCCTTGATAGATGAACTTGAACATCTATCCCCATTCCCCACTCCTAGCCACAGACCATAGTCAGGCCTACTGCAAGGGAAATTGACACCCTGGCTGCGGTTGCGAGAACATAGTGGGGTAAGACAGCATAACACCTTTCCTGGGTCTTGACAGTGGCTTTTTTCTCTTTCAGTGCTGCAGCTTAACGACAGCACAAGAAAGGGCTGAGGGAACAGGGTGAGGCTCACAGAGATCAGGGACTGTTACCTCTTCAATAAACCAAACAATTTTTGGGTAGGCAGACTGAATAGCTTATATCCCAAAAATGGGTGCCCAGGATCTTGCTTCTAAGATCCTTCTTAAGAAAGAATGGTCTCTGCTAAGCCATCCTTCACAGGTACACATTCAAGACAATGGCCATAGCTGACGTACTCCTAAAGTCATGGCATTCCACAGAAGAAGCAGACAAGGGAAAACAAAGTTCATCCTTGAATCAAGATTCAGGTAGCCCATATAGCTTTTTCAGCATCTTCTGAAACTGGAAAACCTGGAACAGAGGTAGTTGAGATGAACAAATAAATACTCTAGACCCAATGTAGTGAATGCACAGGCACAGTTGCCATACTCTTCTAAAGCTTTAAACTCTGCATACAGTGACAAGGTGGCAAAATGGTGTGGCCTATGGGACCTATGCTGGATAGAAGAGATCATACACAAGTCATCACTAGGATTCATAGTGAGATTATCTGCCCACTCCAACTGAGGCTTGTAAAGCCATCAACAATTTTAGTGTCTGACAAGGAAGAACCTGGGTGCCTCAAGACTGCTTCAATGGCATCCCTAAATGACAGGCTCCAATGGACTGATGACCTCAAGATGCACAGGCTTATTCCCCACCAACTTCACAAAGCATTTATCTGGTGACAGAAAAAGGACAACAGGCCAGTCCTAAGGGTAACTCTTCAGGCGGACAGCATCCAAAAAGAAGGTGTCATCCTGACAGGGAAAGACAGGGGATGGTCTCACTATCCCCAGCTACCTCAGAAACAGAGGCTTGAAAATCCTCCAACTCCAAGCAGCATTCTGGAAAAAAGTTAAAAACAATGACGACATTACCAGCAGGCACCAGCTCACAAAAAAAGTCAGACCTGGGGGACTAGAAAATGGTGATGAGAAGTGCCCCAGCCAAAAGTTAAGTGGGATGGGAAAGGGTCCATGCTACGGCTGATGCTAACTTTAAACTGAACTTCTTAATTGTATGATCCATGCCCTGAGGTTATGAACCTCAGCACAGAGACTCCCCAAACTCAAGCATAAAGACCCATTATTATGTGATTCATAGGATAAGTTTCTAAAGTTCAGAGATCAGGCTAGTCAGTCAACAGTCCTAAGCTATCACCTGAAGATGATGGGGCAAGAAACATCTGAGACTTTGATGAAGAGCATTATTAATTTCTTAAAAAGGTGTCAATTAAAGGTGCATGTGGCTAGGCATCTTATGGTCCTAATGATCACTTGCTTAGCATTATTCTTATGTCATTATACATCCACACAGAAAGGAACACGAACACATCCCCAATCCCAAAGTTTTTTAACCAAAGCAGAAGCTGTAAGGACTGAGTTCAGAACTTCACTAGACGAGGGCTAGCACACCACCTACAAGAATGAGGGCTGCTGCTGGGCACCAGACTTACCTTAGTGACTTTATCTTTTAGTGTACATTCTTGTGGCACAATGCTCTGATGAATGCCCGAGACTGTATGGAGGGCTCTATCAATAGTGTGCTCACAATGAACTACCAAAACCAGCCTTCTTGATGAAAAGGGAAAACAAATTATCCCCTCCACTGCAGCTAAGCAGCAAAAATGAACCATTAATATTTTCAGCAGTTGTTAGTGCTGTGGACTTCCAAAGTAAAGTACCAATGCAGGTGCTGTCTGACAATTTCACAGCCACAGTGATACTTATTATTGCACAATTTAGGCAACTAAATGCAGGACTTAACCAGTTGCAGCAAGACTTGAGAAATTAATGGATGCAAGTAGCAAAATGAACTGGAGGGTTTCACAAGTGAGCAAGTTCATGTAGCTGGAGCTTAGCATCAAACAAGGATTAATCAGGCACATGTGGTTTTGAAGAAAAAATATGGAATTCTGACTGAAGGATATTCCTACTGCTTTGTCAGGAGAGATGCTCATAGTTAGAGCCATAGATTTGCTTGTTCTACAAAAATAAGTCGTATAAAGAGTGTTTTTAAGATAAAGGCGAATCAGTAGTTTGGCTATTAAAGGGGTAACCAAACAAGTGTTGACTGTGAAGACAGATATGCTCCTTAAACTACATTTGTTTTCCACTCAGCTAATTCTAAGTTCTCTTCAGCTCAATTTAGCTCAGTAACTGCATCTCAGCTCTGAAGCCATAAACAGTTGTTTTACTGCTGTTGCACTTTCAATTGAAAATTGGAGTTTTAGAATAGTACTTAAATCAAAATGCTTTGATTTTAAGCAACTATCTAACAAATACAAAAATTCTTTCTGAGATCCAGTTGAGTAATGCCTCCAAAAGGGAGTAAGAATGCAGAATCGAGATGAGTGGGGCAGATACACTAATGTAATAAAGAGCTTACCTGAAATATTGAGAAGGAGTTGCTTGATAAATGTCTTTAAAAAAAGATTCACTCTGAGACTGCTACTGCTGTGCGTGCTGTGTTTTTTTACTAGAACCACTGTTTCTCTCCACCATTTTACTAACATGTTTTATCATTCTTGAAAGTCTAATAAAGATGATCTATTTAAGGGGGAAGAGTACATGAATATATCCTTCGTTAAGCCATCCTTCAGAGACGGTGGATACGAGGCTTCTCTTGGGTGATCAAAGTTTTGGAGAGGAATATTTCTTATTCTTGTACAGTCTAGGTGTACAATGTATAAGCTCTTATACAGGCTCGATTAAAATTGGCTGAGGAAATGATCTGTTGACAGTACATGATAGCTTGTGATGAGGAGGTACTTTTCCATGAAGCCCAAAATGTAAATCACCTGATATGGTTAGCTTCTCTACAGTCACTAAAAAGTGTGAAAACTGAAAGCTTAAGTGATCTTTTAGAACCAGCACATGACTGGCACGTAGACAACTTCCATTGCACTGAGAAAAAAATTTTCAGGAAAAGGTGGTGCTTGTACTTGTGAAAAAAGTTTTATAAGGCCAGCAGCTGCATGAGATTTCTCCAAGAAATGTTCAGAATGTTAGCTTACTGACACTATGATGTGAAACAGGATGCTGCCGGCAAATATGTTTTTCATATGGTAGAAACTGGAAGGACCTAATGTCGTGCAACCTATTCAAAAATGACCTAAGGTAATAGAGGTAAACTAGCAAGTGTTTTACTTGTTTTGTTGCACACAGCTATGTTTAAGAAGAATGTATGAGCAATACAGAGGTGAACATAACACCTCCAGGAAGGAAGTACAGCAAAGTTGGACTACAGTACAAAAACAGAAATATCAAGGGCAACTGTGTAAAACACCAACACAGTAGGAAAAGAGTTTATTTAGCGTTTTCATCCGCCAAATGGCTGGACTTCCTCAGAATACAAACCAGACACTGAACAAGCATATAAATACCTGCCCAATTACAGTCAATAGCACCAAGTAATGAATTCATTGAATAATTGATGCTTAATGCACAAAGACAAAATTAAAGTGAAATGCCTAATGCTTATAAAACAAATACAAAAATGAAAACATACACAATATATAACCTATACTTGTTAAATATTTCTTGAAAGCCAAAAAAATATATATGTATAAATGTATATATATATAATAAATAAAATATATAAAGTTCCTAAGTAGATATAAAAAAATACATAAACAGTGCACATAAAATGCAAATGTATAAAAACATGTATTTAAAATTTTAAATGGCAAACATAGATTTAAGCTCGAGGAGTCTAGCAATTGAAATGACATCATTAAGACCTGGAGAACATGCAACATTATACCTAAGCTGCCATCTAAGCTCCAGGAATTCAAGAAAAATATCACCAGGACCACCTCTATGGTCAACATCAACATTATCTAAAACAGAAAATTTAAATGAATGCAAAGGAAAACTCTTTATATGTCTATAAAGGGCATTTCACTCATCCTTTTTACTAATGTCATAATAATGCTGATAAATCCTGTATCTAAACTGTCTGATGGTTTTGCCAATGTAAAAACAAGTACACTGTTGGCACAAAGCAACATAAACAATGCCCTTACTATCACAATTGAATCTCTTCTTGTGCCTGATTTTACCATAACCATGTACAAATCATTCAGTACCCTCAAGAATAAATTTGCACTGAGAACAGTGACCGCATTTATTTACTCTACCTGTATATGAACTTTACACAATTCTTTCAATCATAGTTTTAAAACAGGTATCTTTTGGATAAACCACCAATGGTCTTTCACCAAGTTTGTTAAAAATATTCCCATCACATCTGAAAATCTCCCAAAATTTATTAATGATGCACTTGATTTCCCTGTATTGTAAATTAAATGGCAAAATCAAGGCCTTACCATGAGATAAGTTGGTCGATACCAAACCAGGATTAACAACTTGAACTAGGGACTTGCCAGGAAGGGGGGTATAAAACCCAGATGACCTCTTCCCTGTGACTTCAGTAAACATTTCTGTTAAAAAATCCTCAAGATAACCCCTCCTCAAAAACATATCAAATAACTTACTGTATTCCTCTAGAAATAAACTTTCTTGACTAACCATCCTGGTCAATCTGACACATTGGCCTTTAACAATGGCCTTCTTTTGATGGATAGGATGCCAACTCTGGAAATGCAGGTAAGAATTTGAAAAAGTCAGTCTCCTATATAATGTGGAATCAAAATTACCTGATTCCCTGTTCTTGGAAAGAGTGACATCCAAAAAATGTACCTGTGCACATCAACTGACATTGTAAACCTTAAAAGATCTGTACAAGAATTAATGATTTCAAAAAAAGCTTCAAGTCTTTCCTTAGTGTCGACCCAAAAAATAATGATGTCATCAATAAAGCGTTTATATAAACATCAAGTATCTTTGAACTCAGAAGGAAAAATAAAATTAGTTTCCCAAAAGGCCATAACTATGTTGGCAAATACAGGTGCACAAGCAGCACCCATGGCAACACCCTGGATTTGCTTGAATAAATGGCCCTCAAAACTAATGAAATTATTTTGCAAAACTAAATCCATGAGACTACTGATAACCAAACTTTTATCATGTCCAAGAATAGGCACTAAATATTGAAAAAAAAAACAGTCAATGCCAGTATCATGTGGGATGCTGGAATATAAATCTTTGACATCAATGCATACAAAAAGAATATCTTCTCTATATCAACTGTCATTGACATTAGATAAAAAATCCCACGAATCCTTTAACAAAGCAGGATAATTATTAAACACATTCTTGGTCTCCTGATCAATATATTTAGCAGTAAATAATGTCTTGGACCATTTAGCATCAACTATTTGCCTCAGTGGGGGATCCTCGAGGCATTTGTGAACCTTGGGAAGACCAAAAATGGCAGGTGTTCTAGGAAATTGGACCTTGAAATAGTCCATTTCACTAAGTGAGACTTGATTGTTTAAAAAAAGATCAAGGGCAAAATGAATTCTATGAAGAGCCCCATTTAACTCATTTAGAGATATTTCTTCATACACATCCGAAAATAAAATAGAAAACATTTTATTAATGTAATCATTTGTTCTCATGACCACCAGTCCCCCACCTTTATCTGGCTGCATGATATGAATAGATGCCTCACTACGAATGTGCTGCAATAAAAAATGTCCATCCATGCTTAAGTTAATAGGGCAACAAGATTGAATACTAACAATTCTCCAGATTTCATCTTCACAAAGTTTTTCAAAAACAAGTATTAAAGGATGTAGGGGTGGGTTAAATGCACTGGGCCTTTTGTTCCTATGTAAATCTTTATTATACAAGCCATTATCAAAAATAATGTTAAAATGGAGTTTCCTCAAAAACAGCTTGAATTGAACCAAAACCTGGTCCAATTTGGCTTTCTGTGCAGGAACAAATGTTAAACCTTTTTCAAATAAATTGGCCCACTCCTCAGTGACATCAACATGGCTATAATTAAACATTTTAAAATCCCCTGTAGTGTTAAAAATAATTTTAACCACAGGATCTGTGTTTAATTCCAATATGTCTGCCGCCAACCCGATCTCCCTTTCCCTCTCCCCTTCCCTTCCCCCTGGTCCATGCTTGTTGGGGGAATATCTGGGTGGATGGATATTGTTGACATAAGTTCTGATTGTTCTCCCCCCTCTGATTCAGTACAAAAATAGGACTGCATGGAGGACTTTGTTTTAGCCTAGTACAGTAAAGACTTGGGAACAATGTGATAAAGAAAAATATAAAATGTGCAGTGTGTTGTGGTATGTATCATATGATATGGAGAAATTAATGGTTGAAGAACAGTAGCAAAGAGATACATTTGATGATGTGGCTTATCTGCACTAGAGTATTATGAAGACAGTAAACAGAGTATTAAAAAGTATTTACGGAATGTACAAATATAAATGTTTTAGCCAGAAAGATAACTTGCTAAGTGGTCATCTACATACTGCCTACCGTTTGTCATAGAAGCACAAACTGCAGTTCAGTCTCTCAAGATGACACTAGACTCATTTGAAGAATAGCCAAGACATTAATTGTGTTTATGTAGGTGCCAAAATGAACCATTCACTATCTTAGCATACACTTATACGTTTAAATTATGACATGAAAGTAACAAGAGTAGCAACAGTGAACAGCATTGCAGAAAGTTTTTTTTTTTTTTTAATGAATACAAGTCATCAACTTCTTCACATTTGACAGCTTGTGGTCACTACGTCCAACCCCAGTACTGCAGAAGCTCCGTCACAAGGGCCAACTCCCAAACATTTTCACTGCAAATTTTGTCTTTGTACAATGTACCCAAATTTAATTTGAAGAACCTTGCTATGTATTAACTTAATCTAGCCAAATACATACCTGTCTTTGCTGGAACAACTCCCAAGGGAGTTGTCCTTGCAGTCTCAAGACCACTTTACTTAGTCGGTCACCGTCTTTTCGCTGGACCAGCAGATTACACTGTATATGCCAGTTACTTAGTCTTCCTGACTTAGTATTGTGGAAATGAAAGAAAACCTGTTCTACTTTGTACCTCTCTGTTAATTGCCTTGTATTGGATATAAACTTGTTACTCTCAGTTTCAATTCGACCATAGGGTGGAAGCCTGCTACCCTACCACCAATTCACACCTACCCTCTCTTACTCTACTGTTATTCTTCCTACATACACATTACAATTGCAACTTATATTCCTTAACCCTCCCAAACATTACAGTCATACAAACACTCATGTTTCTTTTTACCTGATTCCCAACTCTCACTTAACCTTTTAGCAGCCTTCCAAACTACCTTTCTCCCTCCCATATGGTTTTGCACTAATTACATTCATAGTCACACCCCCAACAGCGTCTATAGCTTCTACATTATATCTTCTTTTCTGAAATAAACTCTCATTTCTTTCTTTTTTACCTACATTCTCCTACTCTAGCCTTTTAACCACTCATTCTTTACATTTCAGAGAAGATACTAAAACAACCTAACTCTCTTCCTTCATAGAAAATACTTATTGACTATCCCCCCTTTATCAGCTTTCAGATTCTACCACCACTAAATATCCTTCTACCCTGCGACTTTTTTCTTTCATGATCCATACTTCCCTACTACCTGCCTACTATAACATACATCCCTTTACTTAATCATGCTACTAACTCAGCTCATCCTCAATGCTTTTCCAGTTACTTGACCATCTTTCATCCTATCTTGACTGTATAATTGCTCTCAACATATCTCCAACCCTGTGACAACCATCTATTCATACTTTGCCCTACACTCTCCACACATCGCACCAAACCTACTTACTGATGCCCCCTCACCTTTACTCCAAATGTAGGCTGAGTAACTCCTATTCATCTCAAACCAAAACAAAATTAAGTGGAAAAATACCCTCTAAAAGCAAGTATTAATAATTTCCCATTATATTAAAATCTTTCTAGGAGGAGGCATTCACCTTAATCCTGGCCCCACCTATGATAATGAGCAATAAGATAATTCTCTTCCCACACTACTCTAACCCTACAACAGTCAACCCCCAACCCCAGAAATCTAAATGTTCCTGTCAAAATGTTAGACGCATAAGAAATAAAATCACTGAACTGCATGCCTGGATTTCCCAACATATGTCTGATATTTTTACTATAATTGAAACTTGGCTTAAACCCAGTATAATTGACTCAAAAACTACACCTCCTGGCTATATCATCATCCATAACGATCATATAAAGAGGAAAGGAGGTGGTATTTTTTTTATATTTCCCAACTACCATCTTTCCCCTTGCAACAAATCACTGCCAAAATTCAAGTTCAGCAGAGCTTTTTGTTACTTTACTGAAGTTATATAATTTTAAACAAATGCATGTTACTTGTTCTTTACATCCTCCATGACAACAATGATATACTGGAAGATATCCTATACAACATATCCATAGTTCCACAAAAAATACTACTAGTAGCTGATGTGAATGTCAGTTGGTTGGATATAAACTCTAACTCCCCTACATCTAGTGTGAACTTATTTGGGTTCACACAACTACAGACTGGACCCAGATCCTATGAAACATGCCACCTAGGATGAATTTAACTCCAGCAATACTCTCCTTTGCTTGCTGATTTGTCATCTCTCCATTTGGACCCCCCCCCCCCAGAGGTTGATCATGTGGAACACAACAAAGATGCTAAATGGATAGAAGAAAAAGAAAGTAGTAGTAGTTAAAATGCTCAGGATATGAAATGGGATGAAGTAACAGCCAGAGAGATGGAAACAAAGTTAAAAACAGCTCCAGATTGGAAAACCCCAAGCTCAGATGCAGTACCAAACTTCTGGCTAAAACTATTAACATCTGTACATGAAGATTTAGCCATGAGTAAGAACTATTTATAAGCACACCTCGAACAGAGACTAACCTGGTTAACAAAAGGAAAAACAATACTCGTACTTACCAGCGAACCTGCAAGTTATTCTAACTACAGACCAATAACTTGCCTTCCGACGATGTACTGAACGTGTAGGAGAAACTGACAAATACAGGTTGTGCAAAACAGAATTGGAAACAGTCGCACATCTTGTTGCTAGATGTGATATACTAATGGCAGAAGTATTGTATACTGAAAGATATAATGTGGCAAGACTGTTGCACTGCGGATTGTACAAACATTATAATACTGAAGTAACTGAAAAGCATTGGAAACATGAGTCACAAAGCCATTATAGACAATGATGAAGTTTACATCACATGGGATTACCCATTACCAATAGTTCAAAAATAGATGTGAGAAAACAAGATATAGTAGTTCATGAAAAGACAAAACATACACTAGTATTGATACCGGCAGAGTTTATAGTCATTTAGAAGAAAACTCAATCATGGCAATAGAACAAAGGGGTAACAAAAGTAAGTTACATGGAACAAAGGATCATTTGTTGTTAAATTCATAATGGAGAACTGTAAAAAGGGGAATAATCTAAGAATGGCATGGATAGACTACATTTAATATTATTCCACATTCATGGGTAAGAGAGTCCTTGAGAGTGCTTAAAAAGGACAAGATGCACCCTATACTGATCAATTACATTACAGTGGCCATGAAACAGTGGCAAAAAGGACAACTTATTATTCCAAAGTTAAAATTTCAAGGGGGGATATTCCAGAATGACTCTCTCACTGCTGCTCTCTTTGTCTTGTCCTTAACTCGTTAAACTGTTTATAACTGATTAGGTCGTGGCTACAATTTGGCTCCCAGAAAAGAAAATGTAAAGACTTTTCTTTTTGTGGATGATTTAATACTGTAAAGTTCATCAGATGAGGATGATTTAATACTGTTAAGTTCATCAGATGAGGAATTGAAAGCACAACTGCAAGTGGTCAAAACCTTTTTCGGATGATATAAGAATGTCATTTGGTCCTGATAAATGTGAAAAACCACCCTTTAAAGCAGAAATGCTGGAGCACCAAGAAAACATATGTCTGGGACAGGAATGGGATATTAAAAAGCTTGTGCGAGAGTGAGTGTATAAATGTTTGGGAATTAATGAAGGATCAACAATACAATATGAACAAATGTGAATGAAACTTCGTAAGGTATATTTTAGAATACTAAAATTAATACTGAAAAGAGCACTGACATCTAGGAAAAAACTCCAAGCTATAAACCAGTTTTGCTCTTCCTGTCCTAATTTACAGCTTTGGAGTGACTGACTGGCCCCAAAAGGTGTTGGATTGGTTGGAGAGGAAAACAAGAAGGATGCCTCATGCTCATCAAATGATTTATAAAAATCAGTGTATACCAAGGCTATACTTTCCGTATTCTGAAGGAGTTATGGGCCTCCTCGAAACTGATTACATGTATTTATCTGTAGGACTGCATAAATATCTACTGACCTCACAAACCCAAACATAGTAAAAGTTTTAAAACATGAAAAAAATAAGTCTAAGATGACTTTCCTGCTTAGTTCAGCAGAAGCATATCAGTATCAAGCAGGAATGGAAATCAAACCAGAATTACATAAAAAGTATAGAAAACTATTGGAACAACCTCCTGTTGATCAGGATCGACCACAGGAATGGTTAAGAGAGGTCAGTTAAAACCAAAAGACAAAAGGTTAACATTGGCAGCCCAAGACAGTGGACTACGTACACATTGGTTGACGAACTGCATTGAATGTGTGGGAGAAACAGACAAATACAGGTTGTGTAAAAACAGTTGCACATCTTGTTGCTGGATGTGATATACTAATGGAAGAAACACTGGATACTGAAAGACATAATAATGTGGCAAGACTGTTGCACTGGGGATTGTACAAAAATTATAATACTGAAGTAACTGAACAGTACTGGAAACATGAGCCACAAAGCATTATAGACAATGATGAAGTTTACATTACATGGGATCACCCATTACCAACAGTTCAAAGAAAACCAGATATAGTAGCTCATGAAAAGACAGAAGTAGCACTGATCACTGAAATTGCTACACCTAGTGAGTTGAAAGCTGGCTCACTGACCAGTGTCTTCTATTAAATCCAAATAAAACAAAACTTTTACTCTTCACCCCACTCAGATAGTTCCTTTGCCATCATTTACCATAACATCCAACAATGGCACCATAATTTCCCCAGAATCTACTACAAAACTATTAGGTGTAATAGTTGACAATAAAGTACAGTTTTGTACCTACCATAAATGTAGATGTTCGAAGATCCACATTGCTGCAGTCATAACCTGTGGGTAGTCCGCTGTCCTCGGTCGGCCCGAATACCAAAGTGTTAGGCTGGCGTCGGTCATGGTCGCTCAGATCTGATGTCAGTACGTCGTGGTACTAAAGCGCATGACCGACGCCATATCCTCAGTCTTTCTTGCCCCAGATGTCAGAAGGCCTTAAAAAGAAAGGCCATAGCCAAAAATGGAAAAAACACCCAATCACCCATGTAGAAACAATATGTACACCACAAACCACACAACCACCCCAAACTACAGAGGGGAAGGAGGGAGGGTAAATTGGACTGCAGCAATGTGGATCTTCGAACATCTACATTTATGGTAGGTACAAAACTGTACTATGTTCTTCATCTCACATTGCTGCAGTCATAACCTGTGGGTAGAATCCCAAAGCAAAGGTAAAGGGAGGTTGGCAAAATCATAAAGCATTGGGAGCTGCTAACATGCCCTGTAAAACTGCAGTGGCAAACCCAGCCCTAGATTTGGAATAAAGAGGAAGATGGTAATGTTTAGAAAAAGTGTGCACTGAACTCCAAGTAGCTGTCTCCAAAATATCTTTAGTAGCTACTCCCCTTAAAAAAGCAGTAGAAGTGGCAGTCGCCCTAGTGGAATGAGGTCTGATTCCAGCCGGAACCTCCTTACCATGATGAGAATAACAAAAAGCAATACAATGGCCAATCCACTTAGAAATAGTTTGTTTTGAAACAGGTTTCCCCTGAGAACCCAAAGCAAAAGAAACAAACAACTGCTGAGACTGCCTGAACCCTTTGGTTCTGCTCAAATAATAACGTAACTGCCTGTGAATATCCAAAGAGTGCAAAATCTTTCCCCTTTATTTTGGGGATCAGCATAAAATGTAGGCAAATGAATAGATTGGTTTAATGCCACATTAGAAACAACCTTAGGCATAAAAGTAGGGTTAGTACGCAGGGAGACCCTATCCTTATGAAATATCAAGAAGGGTTCAACTGCCATTAGAGCCTGTAATTCAGATACCCTTCTAGCAGACGTAATGGCCAACAAAAAAGCAGTCTTCCAAGACAAAAACTTCAACTCCGTAGTAGCTGCAGGTTCAAAAGGAGGTAAAGTGAGCTTTTCCAACACAAAATTGAGATCCCAGGAAGGAGTAGGAGCTCTACGTGGGGGTCTTATGTTTTTTGCCCCTCTAAGAAATTGCTTAAACAAAGGGTGAGAGAATAAAGGCGGGTCACAGTCATAGTGTGTAGAAATGGCTGCAGCATGAACTTTAACCGAGGAGAAAGACAAACCCTTGTCTAATAATTCTGTAAGATACTGAAGTGAAACACTCAAATTAGGCACAGAGACATCAAAGGTCTTTGTTTTGCTCCAAAGAAAAAATCTCCTCCATTTATCAGCATAAACTTTCCTGGTACTAGGCCGTCTGGCCTCCAAAATGACATTCAAAACTTGTTGAGGAAGCTGCGACCCCCGAGGGTCTAAAACAGAATATGCCAAGCTGTCAGACGCAGGGACTGAATCCTGACATTGCGAAAATGATTGCTTGCCTGGGACAAAAGGTGTGGAACTGATGGTAAAGGCCAAGGAGGCTCCCGTACTAAACTCCTCAGCAGAGGGTACCAGTGCTGACGTGGCCAATCTGGAGCTATTAGAATCATGCAAGGCTTGTCTTGTCTGACCTTCAAGAGCACCTTGGGAAGAAGAGGCAGAGGAGGAAAGGCATAGACGCGAAGGTTGTTCCAACTGAATGATAGAGCATCCACTTTCCAAGCTTTTGGGTGAAACAGCTTTGTGCAAAACTTTGGCAGTTGGAAATTTAGTGGAGAAGCGAACAGATCTATGTCTGGAGTTCCCCAAGCCACCGTCAACTGTTGAAATACATGAGGATCCAATTTCCACTCGTGGGGATCCACCATCTGTCTGCTCAAAACATCTGCTAAGGAGTTCTGTGCTCCCGGCAGAAACCTTGCCTGAAGAGTGAGGTGCAAACTGAGAGCAGTCTCCCACAAAATCATAGCTTGTCTGCAAAGAGGGTACGAATGGGTTCCCCCTTGCTTGTTGATGTACCACATGACTGTTGTGCTGTCTGTTTGAATCAACACCTGTCCTGGTTGAAGTAGATCCTTGAAGGCCATCAGGGCAAATTGGACTGCTAACATCTCCTTCATGTTGATATGCAAATGTTGTAGTCTGGGAGGCCACGTGTCTTGAACCCATTTCCCACTGAAGTGTGCTCCCCAAGCCATGTCCGAGGCATCTGTCGTTAAGATCTGACTCGCCTCTGGTCGGGTCACAGAGAGTCCCTTGTTTAGGTGACATTCCTGAGCCCACCACAAGAATTCCCTTTGGATGCAAGGTATTATCTGAATGACAGTGTCCAAATCGTGGCAGTGTTGAGTCCATACGCTTTTGAGATACCATTGTAGCTTCCTCATATGCAGTTTGGCATTGGGAAGCACCAGAATACAAGATGCCATGAACCCCAAGGCTTGAATGACTGTCCTTGCAGTCAGCCTGGACCATAGAGATAATTGCTGGAAGTAAAGGGCAAGATTTCTTTGTTTGTCCGGGGTCAGAAACGCCATCTGAGAGGCTGTGTTCAGTCTCACACCCAGAAAGCACATGTCCTGAGAGGGTACTAGACTGGACTTTGTTTCATTCACAGAATACCCTAGGCACCTTAACACTGTCATAACATACTGAAGATGGTGAAGTAATTCGACTTTGTCTTGAGCAAGAATCAGGCAATCATCCAGATAAGGATAAATTTGAATTCCCCTTAGTCTTAAGAAGGCTATCACCGGAGCCAGGACTTTCGTGAACACCCTGGGCGCAGTAGATAAGCCAAAGGGCAATGCAGAGAATTGATAATGAAAAGTGCCAGCCCGAAAACGCAGGAACCTCCTGCAGCTGGGTCTGATAGGAATGTGAAGATAAGCCTCTTTGAGATCCAGAGTTACCATCCAGTGATCTTTGCCTAGTAGAGGCAAAAGCTGTTGCAAAGTTAACATCTTGAATTTGGGAATGTCCAGGTATGTGTTGAGAATAGATAAGTCCAGGTATGTGTTTCCTTTCTTTGGTACCAAAAACAGGCGTGAATAAAATCCTAGGCCCACTTCTGATGGAGGGACCCCCTGGATAGCCCCCATTTTTAAAAGTAAAGAAATCTGTTTGTGAGCCTCCAACCTTTGTTGAGGAGGAACATCTGGCATGCCTTTGAAAGGAGGCAAGGTGAGGAAATAAAACTTGTAGCCTCGGTTTATAATGTCCAACACCCATTTGTCCTGGGTGACTAAAAGCCAATTTTGCCTGAAAAGTGCCAACTTTCCTCCCAGAGGAGCTGCCAGACAGGAGTGATCTGGCAGCTGAAGATACAGGTCATTGGGTCTGTTTACGAAAAGGCTGACCCCTGCCCTCACCTGAAGATTGTGCAGGAGAACTCCACGTCCTAGGCCTGAAAGAACCCTGAGCATGAGCCCTGCCCCTACCACGTCTAGATCTGCCCCTAGACTGTAAATCAGAAGAAGGATAAGCCCATCCCTTAGTAGGCTAATTTCTGCTAAACTTAGGGGGCTGCACCTGTAAAAAATCCTTAACTGTCTGCATAGACTTAGCTTTGTCCTCCATTTTTTTCAAAACTTGACTCCACAGGAGAGCCAAACAGAACTTCAGATTGAAGGGGAGCATCCAAAATTCGAGCTTTCACATGCTCTGACAAGTTCTGATCCTTAAGCCAGGTGTGCCTACGAATAACTGATCCAGTGGCAGCCACCCTGGAAGAAGCCTGAAGAGCATCAAAACCACACTGCAAAGAATGCTTACCCACCTGATCAGAGGCATGAACCAAATCCTGCAATTCCTTACTCTCTATGCCCTCTGCCAAAGCATCTACCTTAGATTTTAACTGACTTAGGAGAAAATTCTGGTACTTCAGCATATGAAACTGGCAATTCAAAGCCCTCATTGCTGGAGTGGAAGAGGTATTCACTTTTTTACCCCACCTATCCAAAGCTCTAGAATCTTTATCCAGAGGAACTGGATTCTTTACAACAGAAGCCCTGACACCCTTAGGTCCCTGGCTAATAGTTTCCGGATCAGCTCTTGGGCTCTTATACAAATATTTATGAGCCTCTGGCACTCTGTAATACCTGTCTGGCTTGACCGGGGCAGGAGGCAAAGAATCAGGATTAAGGGAAGCTTCAGAGAAAACATCCTGAACAACATCCAAAACAGGGGGTATAGCCAAGGGCCTATGCTGTGGTAAAAATAAAAATTCCCTAAGTCTCTTTCGAGAATCTGAGAAATCCTGACCTTCCCACTTAAAATGCTCCCTCATGGAATGCAGGGTTTCAGAAAAAGAAAAATCCTCTGGAGGGGAAGCAGAAGGACTAGAATCCTCTGCATCTGAATCAAAATAAGGAGGAAAATCCTGAATGTCTTCAGCCGAAGACTCCGAATAATCTGAGGAATGCTCCATTCCTTCCACCTCTGGCTCCACCCTAGGCCTCTTATCTGGAGGGGGCATAGAACCCCTGATTAAGGAAATCAAATCCTCTGCCATTTTCAGCATATGCTTTTTAGGCACAGAACCTGCAGAACTAGGGCTGACGCCAGATGAAGACAAACCAGGCATGACCTTGGAACAGAACCTGACCTTAGAGACAGAAGTAGAAGGCCTAACCACCTTATGCAAAGAAGGGACTACAGAGACCTGAGAGGCCCCCTCAGCCTGACCAGACTCCTGAGAGGCCACATCCTGCAAAATTAAAGGCTCCCCCTGAGACTCAGCTGAAACCTCGGCTGGATCCCCAGATTCCACCGTAGTTTCTAAAGAACTGGCGTCCGTAACGGACGACTCATCCTGCTTGGACTTTAACAATTTTTCCTTACGCTTCTTAGCGGTAGCGGGCGTCGGAGGGTCCGACGGCATATTGTAGTTACACCGCTTACCGAAGACAAGCCGAGCACAATCTAACCTGCGTTTAATGGTGCGCTTATTAAATCTAGCACAAAAGCGACACCCGACTACGTCGTGCTCAGGCCCCAAGCAAGGAATACAGAGAGTGGTAATCCCTATGAGGTATCTGTTTCCCACAAGAAATACAATTATTCACTTTTTCTGACATCCGGATTTAACTGAGGCAAGAAAAGACAAAATATTCCCCAACGGGTACTTAGCCCAACTTGGTCTTCGGTCTGAAACTCAGAATACGAAAATTTCAGGACGCCGAACGGCACTTGCAAACGCTGCTTCTGCTTTGGACCATGCGGCAAGAAAGACTGAGGATATGGCGTCGGTCATGCGCTTTAGTACCACGACGTACTGATGTCAGATCTGAGCGACCATGACCGACGCCAGCCTAACACTTTGGTATTCGGGCCGACCGAGGACAGCGGACTACCCACAGGTTATGACTGCAGCAATGTGAGATGAAGAACATCCTGAAGTTCAATGCCTACATCGATAGAACCATTAAAACAGTCAATTAGAAACTTGGCTCTTTATATAGGATTAAGCCATTCCTAACCCCAACTGCTAGGACAGTGATTGCCCATACAGACTTATTATCAACCCTTCTTTACGTCTCCTCATTTTATACAAACCTAAGTAAATCTGACCTCAATAAACTCAACAGCTGCTATAATAACATTGCCAGATTTGCCACAGGTTCAGCATATAGAACACACCACTGTCTTAACCTACAGTCTCTAGGCTGGCTAGAGTTACCCTCTCAACTCCAGTATACCCAATTAACAGTTGTTCACAAAGTCCTCAGCTGAAAGCACGCACATACTCAAAAACATAATCATCCCCTACAATAACTTAAAAACACTCCATTCTTCTGATAAAATGCTAATAAAAACTGTTAAATCCAATAACTCAGCGAGTGAGTCATTATTTTCCAACTCTATTGGCAAAATCTGGAACCTACTCCCTTCCTGCTGAACTAGTCCATTCCATAATCCAATTTAAAACGTTTCTCAAAGCACACCTAAAAACCTCACTTTTTGTGCCCCTGTACAAACCGCAGACTAACCTACTCACTATTAACTCTGTATTACTACATTCCCTGGCTACTTGCATAAACTGTCTTATAATAAATTGGATAAAATCAGCTGTCTCACTCTAACGTATTATACAACTGAATGGAATGCTACCTTGCTCAGCTTTGTACTACTACAACTGTTTATGTTCTAATATTAGAATTAATAATTGTAAAGTTTGTATGTATGTTTTCTGACAAACCTGGAACATGTATCTCTATATGTAATTGTATAAAAAACTCCAACTGTTATGTCTTATTTATCTGCTTATGTGGAGCTTTTTTCCCCAGGCCTCCACTGAAAATGGACCTGCATCCAATCGGACTTTCTCGGTTAACAAATATAAAATAAATAAATAATAAATAAAATAAATAGTGACTACAGTGTCTTACATATAGAGAGACACAAACTCATAAAATACCAGGATTTACAGGCAGAAACGAGGGCAATGTGGAAGAAGGATACCCAGACAGTTCCAATAGTAATAGCAGCAATAGGTCTTATTAAAAAAAAGACTTTACAATTGTACTTAGATATGTTACCGATACATTTAACTCCATTTAACTCCATATGAATTCCAGGAGTCGTTACTGGGCACATTTTGGGTGCTGCAATGAGCACTTCTGGCTAATATCAAAGATTGAAACAATGCTAATTTCATGAACTTGAATCAAACTTTGACTTAAGAAAGGGGTCCATTCCTGTCATGGTATTAGAAACTCAAAAAACTTGAAGAAATTAAAAAAGCCAGAAATCTCACACATGCAGTTAAACAGCATATTTACAAAAACCCACAACCTTTGCAAATCTAAACAAGAAATGTTAATTTCTAACCTATCATCTAACAAGTGGAACTTCCAAAAAAATTTCTCCCATTAGATGATAACGTCAGTACAACTCTCCTGAATATCCTAAATAGCCTTGCACTTCTAGAGGGAAGCTAAAAACAAATAATGCAATTTTGCGATCCAGATCCAAAAAGAGTAGAATGCTAATGGAGGCTACAGAAAAAGATTGGAAAGAATGGCAAACAAAAACGCCACAACATCTTAAACTTCAGAATGCTTTGCAATCATACTAAAAAGCAAATTAATGAAGTCAAAAACATATACTATAATAACTTTCAGAATAGTAGTTAACACAACCCTAAAATATTCTGGACAGCCATTAAAGAAATCTTACATCCTGGCCATAAATTCAACCCTAACCCCCTTCCCCAGTAACTCATCATTCAAGACCACAATACAATTCAACTCTTATTTCATAGCTAGAATACCATCTCTAATCAAGGAATCCGCAACATCTAATCCTAACCCTAACACAGCAGCCACGTAACACCACATCCACTTTCATCTTCAAACCTGTGCCCAAATTCTATACAGAACTACTCAACCTCAAACCTCACTCTACTTCAGCAGATACACTTGCCACACTCTTCCCCAGACTTCCTTATGGTTTAACAAAGTTGCTAAATTTGCAACAAATACCCCTTTTAGAACCTATCACTGTATAGCACTAATTGCTTAAAACTACCCTATCAACTAACACATACACAGCTTCTTACCACTTAGAAAATTACCCAAAATCCAAATGCTTGCCCAGCACTAAACATTATACACTACTATGTTCCCAGTCAGGCATTATGATCTAATAACCAAAAACTCCTATCTCCACAAATCTGGAGGACATTGTCTGTACTCATACTATGTTGCTAAAGCTTCAAACTCATCTCTTTTCATCAGGTCAATACCTTCCCTCCCATCCTTCAAAACCATTCTGAAAGACTTCCTAACCAAAAGTTGGATCTGTTCTTGCTCAACACCAGGATAAACTATATCTCACCTTACATCTTCTTACTCTCCCTTCTTCACTCATTTTCTTACTTCTGTCAATTTCTCTCCCCTGGCTTTCTCTCTACATATACCATTAGCCTGCTTCTCTCTCACTTCATATTGCAATTCCTGTTTGTATTTTACTAGCTCACCTTTAATTTCTCTATAAACTGGCTAATATTTAACTAAGTATTAAATCATTATCATATAACTTACATCACTTCTTAACCAATGTTTTCATATTATGTCTGATTTGGTAGAAATATATAAACTTTGTTTCTGTATTATTTTTAAGGACTGCAAAATTAATTATTGTTCTTACAATGTTTTGAAATACTATGGAGCTTATCTCCCTGGGCATCCACTGAAAATAGGTTCCTACCCAGCTGGACTTTCCCAGTGATCAAAAGTCAATAAAAAAAATAAACAAACATGGCTAAGTACAGATGGGCACAAAATCAAGAAAAAGCAAACATTTTGGAAAAGGAAGAAGTTGTTAACCAAGTCAAAGAATTTCTCCAATATTCATACATCTGAGGACTCATGTATTTTCATGCCCGTGAGCTCAGTCGTTGCTGTGAACAATTACTGGTCCAAGCTGATCTACCTATTTTTCTAACAAACAACACATTCTTGAAGGCTCTAATAGTTAACAATCTACCACCTTTTTTAAACCAAGCTCAACTCCTACTGAATCTAATCCATAATTGATATGTGTTACATTAATCTTCTTGTGTACACATTCTTAATGTGTGAGAATAACTAAAAAATGCTGCTGGGGAGGTTTTACCTTGATCTGCAACTGTAACTTAGCATAACACTTCCTCATACCAAAATATTTCCTTCTTAAAATGATGAATACATTGCCATATATAGTAATGCTTAGATATACTATTCAGCTTCCTCAGTGTACACTAGGCTGGTTTTTCACAACTCTCACAATACTTTCTCGTGAATTCCTTTCCACGTTACTTGTGTAATACTAATCAACAAAGATTTCAGGCTCAGGAAGAGCCACACAGCAAGGTGTCTATAGCTCTTCTTTCCATCCCACTTGGGTTATAAATCTTTTGGGTGTCTTTTGATAGATGCTTTAGCAGGTAGTGTCCATCCTTAATAGGGCCTTAAACCTAACTGATTCTTTAGGTATTCAGAACACTGTTAATGTGCAGTGTTAGCCATAGTTGAGGCTGGAAAGTTTTTACTTCTGGCCAGCAAGGGACAGGAATGTGGAGATGTGTCTGCAGCTAACTCCAGCCATTACAAAAATAATTTTAATCAATGATTTACAGCCAAAGAAAATGTTCATTTCAATACGTTTAAAAGATGGCAACAAATAAATCACAGAAATATGATGAAAAATGTTACTGCCTATGTCCACTGATGGTGAAAATAAGCAGCACCTCCAAGTACTGCCATTTAAATTGAATGGACAATATAGCGCAATGAAGAAGGATCATAAAAGTAATGTTATTTATTGAAAAATAGTATGCACTGTTGAATAAAAAAAATTTTAGCCTAAAAACAGAATCATTTGAGTATGGCCACCTCCAGAAGGCCATTTTGGAGAAGTACAACAGAGGCACCATTACAGTACACAGAATAAACAGTGACCAAAATGATTTTTTTTAATTTCTGACTACAGTGGTAATTTAAATATCTACCTGGTTTCTTAGCTTTCTTCTCTTTAACAAGGCCTTTATGATTCCAGTAACACATAGGCTTTCATATGCAACAGAACCATCACTTATGTTCATATTGTTTAATGTATTCCTCTCACAAGGGCTGCATCTACACAATAGTGTACTGCTTTTAATGACAAAAAAGTCTAGACAGTAGCTACCTCTGTGAGCAGTAGACAGTGACATGGACTAGCGGACTTGAGGCTAGAACTCAGTAGTCTGACTAATTAAGGTGAGGAACAGAATTAACAAATTACAAACAACTTTACAAGCTGGATGAGTGTGAAAGTCTAACGAATGATTAAAAAAGAATGGAGACAGCTATTCTCTAGTAATTCTCTTTGTTGAAAAGACACCCAGTTAAGCACTTTCTTCTAAACAGGACTTTATCAGCACTGACAAATATCCTAAAATTACACAATATATATCACAAATCAGCCACATATCAAAATTAAGAAATAAAGGGGAGGGGGGTAGCAGTCTGGTTAGCAGTGGTTTTCTCCTGCTCTGCTACTATATATATGTCTGACAGGAAATATTTTTCTAGTCCTAATTGATTCAACTAAGTGGATATTGATGTTTTAAGGTGTCTTCTAGGATTGTATCAAAGCATTTTTACATATAACAATTTCTTGTATTCATCACTGCATCCAGTTTGAAAATGAGTCATGCAGAGACTAATTCTCAGGACTCTTTGTTCAGAAAAAAAGAGTTTCAGCCTGCCCTAATACCCAGGAACCGTTATTAAAATTGGAGAGAATGTTCCAAGCAAATGGGACAAATCCATGAAACTCTACAGCTGCATAAAAATCAAACATCTGGTATTGCGGACTCTCTAAATAATATAGAAAGAAGACTAAATGAAGATGAAAATAATGTTGAATTCCATTTAAACAAAACATTCTTCTGATGAATAAGACTGATGATCTGGAAAATAGATCTCGTAGAAATAATGTACATAACTTTGGTCTACCTAAAAATATAGAAAGCAACAATATGATAAACTTCTTTAATTCCTGGCTACCTAAGACTTTAGATTTACCAGAGGCATTGTCATATGGTATTGAGAGGGCACATAGATCTTTGGTTACATCTTCGACTAAGAACAACTCTTCCCCAAGATTTATGAGGATTATTTTTCTTCTCAAGATAAAGAATTAGTTCTTAAAACTGCCTGGACTAAGTCCCCCCTTAGAATGAATGAAAATATAACTCATTCTGACAATGACTATTCAGCTCTTGTTATTTCCAAAAGATGTTTTCTTCTTTTAATACGAGAACTTAAGAAGAAACAGATAAAAGATCATTTATTGTTTCCAGCCAGACTAAAAATCTTCCTTCTGGATGAAACCATATTTTTTGAATATGTTGACACTGCTATGTCTTTCCTAAAAACGAATAAAATCTTGGAACAAATAGAAGATATGGATGGGAGCAACATATCCCTAAAGAGACAAGCAGACAGAGAAATGGATGGAAAGTAAATGAAAACAAAAATAAACTAAAAGAGAAATGACTTATCTGATAAAGAACTTATGCCAGCTATTTTCATTCTTCAAATGGAAATAATTTCTTTAATTTGTGCCATGGGAATCTTATGTCCACTTAATGGTCTAACAAGAAATTTGGAGACTTGGATATTCTGTCACAAGGTAACAATCCTTTTACATTACACTTACTTTTTTTCAATATTAAATAGTTTTTTAATGTAACTATTTTATAATGCAATAGTATTTATACATATATACTTGGTTAATTGTAGCAGCAGTACTACCTTTTTGTTTAATCAGTTTTAGTATACATATAATATGCAGGCCTCTATTATTCATCTGTATTTTTCTTTATCCTCTGTTGTTTTTTATACCTGGTAACTTCTAGCAATTAGTTTGGAGTATACTGAAAAGTTACTGGTTTGCATTTTGAAAGCTGTGTTTGACTGCTTATCTTTTGTCTGTGGGAAGATAACTGTGCAGAGTTTTTTTTCTGCTTTTTTCTGGTTGGCTTGTATTGGTTTGGAGGCTTGCATCATGCTGAGCAGTGATGTTGTGGGATCCCTTAGACGGAGGAGATGTGCAGGTGTATGCTTTTGCACTTGCAGATGTGGTCTTGTTTTGCTGCGAGACACTGCGGCATTTGTGTGTGTCTTTGGATGGTATGAGTGGTTGGTATGGGTACAACACAATCTTTTGGTGTACATCCCTTATTGGTAGTGAATAAGAGTGGATGTTAAGCTGTCCAGTCATTTTTTTTGTGATATGTGCTTGTGGAAGGCTTTTCTTGTTGAATGCAGATGTTGTGATTTGCTTTGTTGTACTGACTTTTGCTTTTTTGGTCTGGTGTTTGTAGCTGTTGTGTGCTGTGGTGGAGGGTAGAGCAGACAGTGGGCTTGACGGCTATATGTTGAGTGTTAGGTCAATCACTGTGAGAAAACTTTCTTTTTCCCTTCTTGTTCGAGCTTTCCTCTTTAGTTTAAAAACCTGATTTTTTTATAGTCCAAGTAGCTCCAGCTTAGTCATACTTCCCAAGAAGTGAACTAGAATCATTCACAGTTGACTAACTTGAATGGTGGAAATTGAGTTTATTGGATAAAAAGGTGAACTTAATGAATATGTATTTACTGAATGGGTAATCCTTCTGAACATCTTAGGATAAGTGGGGAAAGAGAAATATTGAGCATTCTTTTAATAAAACACATTTTGAATTAAAAAACAAAATTTTCATAATATTCGATATATTTAGATGTTATTTCATTTTACTAACTATGTGATTTAGCTTTTCATTATAAAAGCTTTCTTCTTTACTTGATGAGAGGATAGTTCATTTCTCAGTGACAGATGTACAAAGACATCATCAAAGATGTTTAAAGTCATCTTTCTCCTATCATAAAGATAATTTGTTACATATGAATGGGTCAAAAAGATGGAAAAAAGAGGGAAGGAAGGGAGAGAGAGAGAGCTGGCTTGGTATGTGTGCATTGAGAAACCAGAGAGTTTTGTGGGTGCTGTTTTTAAATATACAACTCTGTGCTGTTTTGGTTTCTATTTGTAGATAAAAAATCTTGAAGCTACAAATTATTCCTTTGTTTTTACATGAGTATCTATTTATTTTTTTATTTATTTGACATTTGTTAACCGGGTTGGTCCATCTGAGCTAGAAGCCGATTTTCAGTAAAGACCCGAAGAGTAAAGCCTCAGGAAATTATATACAAGTTAATAGAACATATAAAAATGTATTTTAAGTTATACAATACAGTAAAAATAAAAAGTAAAACATTGAATATGTTACAAAAAGTTAAGCAAAATACTGTTATAATAAGCAAAATAGAATGAGATCAATTCAACAGAAATCTAGCAATTTCAAATATGCATAACATGTATTGTCAGATGAGGCATGGAATGTTAAATATAAAGGCAGATTGAAGACCATGTGCTATAAGAAAGTAAGTAGCTACAAAATCAGATAGACTGTATACATAATTATATTATTTTAGTTGTTGTGGATACATAGTTGTCACACTACAACATGAGTACAGTTACATAAAATTGTGAGGAAATGGATATTCATAAGAAAAGTTGCCAATAAAGTTATTAGAGAGGACTAGAAGCGAGTTAAAGGGAAAAGGTCAGAGAGATGGGAGGGTTCAAGTAGGCTCCTGTCAAGGGCAGACCCATGAGTTTAAGAGGTTCATAGGTAGGTACTAGGCTATCGGCCCTGGGGCCTATACAAGCACAGCCAAAAAGGTACCCTGGCTTTTGCCACCCAAAAAAATTATTTTCCTGTGCCACTGTCGAGCAGAGCCACAGAGGTGATCCCCGGGGTGAATTTCCTATTTCACATACAATCATCAAGATTTTTTTTGAAGAGTGCTAATGAGGAGCTTTGTTTGATATAGTTAGTTTATTCCAGAATATGGGAAGGCTCTGGGACAGGAATCTATCCCTCCGGCATGTTCTGTTTATTGTGGTGACAAGGTTTAGGTCCCTAGAACGTGTAGCTCGGAGGGATTGGGATTTCTTTAAGTGGAGCATGTCCAACAGCTCTAGGTTTGACATAGCTTTGTATGTTAGGCAGAGCTCACCTCTGAGTAGGGGATATGCGGCGGAGTAAAGCTGGAGTTTTTTGAGACAGTCTGCGTTGGGCATCTGTTGAGGCCGGTAATTCTCTTTGTGAGGTATTTCTGTGGCCTTTCCAGTTGTTGTAGATGTCTTGTGAGGTACATACCAAAAGGGGCGTTGTACACTATAATGGATCTAATGAGTGATGAGTAGAGGGGAACAATGACCTCTTTTTTTCTGGATGAGAAACCTTTTCTGATGAGGTGTGCCATGTAGAAGGATTTCCCGACTACTGTGGCAATGTGATTATCAAAAGAGAGACTACTGAACACCTATGTCCCAAGGTCTCTTAGCACAAATTCGGTGTTAGGTATACTACCACCTATGTTGTAGTTCATGGGTACAGAGTTTTTACCAAAGGGGAAGACAATGCACTTTTTGGCACTGAGTTTGAGACCATGGCTTCGACACCAGGCATCTGTCTCAGTGAGGCCCTTTTGTAGGATGTCCACATCATTAGGAGTTTCGATTATGGCTCCTAGTTTGCAGTCATCTGCGAACTTTGTTAGCCAAAGACCTTCTGAGTTAGCCTGTACTTCAGAGAAGTAGATACCAAACAGCAGAGGACCCAGGACTGAACCCTGTGGTACTCCATTTGTCACTGGTCTGAAATTGGATTGGGAGTCTGCCACTTTCACAGTGTGGGTTCTGTCAGTGAGCCAGTTGACAACACATCTTGTGACATAGGGATTTATACCTAGTTTAGTGAGTTTATCTATAATTCCAGAGTGAGGGATGGTGTTGAAAGCCTTGGCAAGATTTAGATAGGCTGTGTGAACCACCTCACCCTTGTCTATGGCTTTGGTGACTGCTTCAAAGAAGTCTATCAGGTTTAGGAGACATGATCTGCCTTTTACAAACCCGAACTGGGTGGGGTCCAGAGTTTGGAGATTACCAATGTCTTTGTTTATAAGTTCCATGGTGATACATTCCATGGCCTTGCAGACCAGGCTCATCAGGCTAATGGGGCAGTAGTTCCCGGGGACCGTGGTGGCTCCACCCTTGTGGAGTGGGATAACCATCACTGTGCACAATTCAGCAGGCACAAAGCCTGAGGTGAGGCTATGATTGAACATGGCACTTAGGTGGGTTGCCAGTTCGTTCTATAGTTCATGTAGCCTGGGATGTTGTCTGGTCCCATAGATGCTGTGTTCTTGGCTTTGGAGAGTGGAGTTTTTACCTGTGCAGCCGTGATTACAGGAACTTTGCATTCTTCGGTATAGAGATGGGCTCTTTAGGGGACAGTGAGAGGAGGATAAAGTTAGCACTGAACCTCTCTGCCAGGATGTTGGCAATATCAGTTGGGTCTGTATATTTAGTGCCACTGTGCTGTAATTCAGAGCAGATCTGAGTGTTGCCATTGAGATTCTTGACATAGCTATAGAATGCTTTGTGGTTGTCTTTGGAATCAGTGGCAATTTTGTTTTTGTAAGTAGCTTTGGAGGATTTTATCAGGGATCACAGCTTCTTACTAAGGCTGACCAGGGAGCTCCTCCACTCATTGGACTTTACTCTCTTTTGCAACAGTTTCTTCCTTCTGTTGTACAGTTGGTTTATGGCAGGGGGACCAAAGAGAAAAAGTTTTAGTTGCTTTTTAAATTGATTTGTATTTGGGAAGTTTCTAATAGAGTTAGGAAGTTTTTTCTAGGCTAAAGACACACTGTAACAGTAAAGTAGTTTACTGATGCTTTTGTTGGGTTTATGTATGTCAAGGAGTTGCTGGTCAGAGCTTCTGAGAGATCTACTGGGGGTGTAGAAGAAAACGAGGGAGGGGCAGGCAGTAGATTTGTATAGGATGGAGTATGCAATTTGTAGTTGTGAGATAAGTTGACGAGGCATTTAGGCCATTGCAGTTTTTTTAATGCAATGCAATGGTGTGTCTTATAAGGTTGGTTTGTTACCAAATCTGGTGATATGTTTGTTCGAGTTGGGAGATTATTAAGATGGATCATAAGCTTGTGAGGATGGGAGCAGCACAGAGGAGGCAAGGCAGGAGGAAAGCCCTAGCTAGGGATAGCCTGGCATCTGATGTAAGGAATTTTTTGTTCTGAGATAGTAATCCCAGTTTCTGATGCATCTTTTTGATACACTGATGAATATGCTGATCAAATTTTAGTTGGTCATCTGTTATGGTGCCCAAAAGTTTAGTATGTGGATCAACTTTGACAAATGTGTTGTTTAGACAAGAGATGAAAAAGGTAGATTTGTGGTGTGAGAGTGATCTTGGTAGAAAGAGTAAGAATTTCGTTTTTTATGGTTTAGGATAAGCTGGTTTTCATTAAGCCAAATTTCTATAGCAATGAATGTGTTTTGTGTAAGTGAATGGAGGTGTTGCATGGGTCGAAGGTGGTGATGAGGGTTGAGTCATCTGCGTATTTGATAATAATTGAATGGCTGCAGGCAGAGTGGAGGTGGTTGGTAAAGATACTGAATAGATACTGTTTTTAACTGGTAGATTTATGGTTAATCTCAAACATTTTTGGCTGATGTCAATCAATAAGCAGTTCAAGATAGTGGATTTTTTTATTATTTATTACAATCTAGAATGTATGGAAATATTATTTACTTATCTATAAATTAAATGTCACATCTTAAACACAGTTCTATTAATATTAATGGATTAAATAACGGTTACAAGAAGGGAAGTTTGTACAAATATTTAAAATTATTCAACTCTCATGTCATATTTTTACAACAGACATATTTATTGTTGGAAGATACTGACAGACTCGCTACCAAATATTTCTCTTGGCTAACTAGTTCACATTATACTAAAAAAGAGAGGAGTAAGTTATACTGTGGAAAAATTCACTACTCCAATCTATAATTATTGGTACATATAAGGATGATAAGGGTAGGCTTTGTTCAGTAACTATATAATTCAACAGAAAACTATATACCTTAATTAATATTTACTGGATGCCAGGTATAAGAGTTAAAACTGTAAAACAACATTTAGATCAGATTGTTCAAATCTCAAAAGGAAGAATTATCTTAGCAGGAGATTTTAATTGTATCCTGACTGATAAAGATACTAATACTACTAGTAAAAGGAAATATCTGCTTCTGCTATGTTAATACACTATACTGAATTATTTCACAATAGAGATATAAATGAATTCTCAGATTTATAATAATATTTTTTACTCATTCACAAAGGCATAACACACATTCTAGAATTCACTGAGTATATATTTCAAGTGAGCTGATAAATAGTTTAAGTTAAAGTGTTTTTTTTGTCCAGTTTCTGATCACAATGCTATAACGTCTGAACTAATGTTAAAAACTACTAAAAATATGCAGATCAAAAGAATACCAGCATATATAACTAATCTGAAAGAATGCAAAGATTTCTATATAAAAGAAATTCAATCTTTTACTGAGTTTAATTACACAAGAAATTTCAGAGATTTACACATGAGATACACTAAAAGCTTACCTACTTGGTAAAATCACCAACTGGTATTTAAATAAAAAAGTGGAATAAATAATTGTATGAGCTACAAAGAAAAATTAACAGATTAACATTAGACAACCAGAAAGAAAATATTAACAAGACAGAAGAAATTAACAACTTAAACAATAAATATTTAGAAATTCTACACCATAAAACTATGATTAATTTAGAAAGGCTTAAAATAAATATTTTTTCTGTTAACCCAAAATCTATGCACAGGTTAGCTATTGGAACAAAAATAATTAGTAAATTTAATCATATCAAGGAGATTTATTCACCCAAGAGCAAGAAAAAGGTTACAGACCTAGAAGATGTATTGAAAGAGTTCAGAAATATTTTAACAGAATTAATCAATACAAAACATTAATGGATCCGAAAGAGGTAATTAAGACTTTTATAAGAAATCATACAACAAATAAAATATCTGATATCCAAATGAAAACAACAGCTAAACCTATTTCAATGTCTGAACTTCAAACTCAAATTAGAAGAGGTTGATACTCCACAACAAACGAAGCAAACCAGACGAATGAAAAGACAAGTCCTTTATTCGAATAAGTAAGCACTTTCACGTTGCTTAGAACGCTTCATCAGACTTCAACAAACCATAAAAATTTGAATCAACTTATATATAAGTAAAGCACCAATGAAAATCACATTAGCAAGACACATGCAAGTTACAAAAATACATCATTTCCTTTCCATAAAAATTACATAAAATATATAAATAATATATATAATTATATATATCCTAAAAATCTCATGCTAATAAATGAATAGTAGAAGTAAAATGTTAAAACATACTAAAACATATATTAGATAATGAAACATATTACTACTGTTTAATGTTTCAAAGGTTTATCTAATAAAAATGGTCTCAATGAAAATTTATCATTGAGACCATGACCTTTATTCGCAGATAGCTTAATTATCCACTTTGCCTCAGCTTTTTCTGTCTTATTGCCAATATTACCAAGTCTTTCTGTCTCTGTTAACTGTCCTATTACTAAAAATCTAAAAGCATGTGTGGTGTCATTTTGTAGTACATGCTTGGCTAGGGCATTCCCTTCATTCTCTCTATGTATAGCATACAAATGCTCTCGTATCCTTTCTCTTAAAGTTCTATTAGTCTTCCCTATATAGAAACAATAACATTTTATGCAGGATGCTAAATAAATCACATTTCTTGACTTGCAATCAGCGTATTCATTAAACTCATATTTAACACCAGTATCTGGATGTATAAAAACATTAGATTTCATTATATATATACACTGGTTGCAAGAGCGACATGCAAACGTACCCTTTCTCTCAGAGGAGATCTTATTTTTGGGCACTCTCTCATAACGAAGCATACGTTTTAAAGATTTAGTATTCTTATAGCTAAAAGATGGTTTTTCACCCACTAAGTCTTTTATACCATCATCTAACTGTAAAATATTCCAATGTCTCGTAATAATATTGACAATAGAAGTATTATTATTAGTAAAGGGTATCACTAGTCTCCTCTTATCATTATTCCTCACTATAGGTCTCTCATCTATACTGCCTTGTTTTTTAATAAAAGGACGTCCTAGATGTGTACGTTCAAAAGTATCCAATGAACGCATATCTCTATTGCAATAGTCTCTATGCCTAAAATCACTTTCTATAGTTTTTAATGCATTAGAAAAAAACAAATCATCACTAGTTATGTTAGAAAAACGTTTCACCTGATTATTTACAATGTTTTTGTGTATATGGGGGGGATGCATGCTACTTCTGTGAAGAATAGCATTCTTCCTACATGCCTTCCTAAATACTTCTGTTTCTAGAGTATTGTTTTTTTTGCTCAATGTCACATCTAAAAAATCAATTGTGTTATGTGAATACATTTCAGTCAACCTAAGAAATGTGGTAGTTCCATTAATATATAGAACAAACTCTTTCCGGAGCTCTAATGTGCCTCCCCAAATTAAAAAAAAGGTCATCCACAAAACGTTTATAATATTTTATAGAAGTGGAGTAAGCCAAATGTTCTAAAACATACGTATTCTCCCAATATGCTAACACAAGGGTAGCATAAGAGTTTGCACAAGATGTGCCCATAGCTACTCCTTTAATTTGAAGGAAGTATTCATTATTAAAGGTAAAAACATTGTGACAAAGAACCATTTCTAACAACATTGTGAGTTTAATAACTTGATTATTGCTAAGTCCTTTATTTAACAAATATAACCTTAAGAAATCTATCCCTACATCATTAGGTATGCAAGTGAAAAGAGAGACAACATCTAGTGTTACCATATAATCTGTAGTTTCTAGAATATTGTTCTCATTGAAAGGTGCTAGTGTTTCCAAAAACTGTTTCGTATCACGTAATATAGATTTAGTAGATTCCACGACTGGTCTCAAGTTTATTTCTAGAAAAATAGATATTGTCTCAGTTAACCAGCCTCTGCCAGATACTATTGGTCTAAGTGGAGGATTATGTGTAGTCTTATGTACCTTAGGTAAACCTCTAAATACTGGTATCACAGGTTTCTCTATCAAAAAATATTTGTACAGTTCTTCATCAATAATCCCATACAACAACATGTCATATAAATCTGCATGTACTGTTTTTATTAATTTATCTAAATCTGACATGCTCAATCTTTTATAAGTAGTAGTATCTGAAAGCATTTCTAACATAGTATCATGGTAGTAGCCGGTATCTAGAAGCACTGTAGCTCCCCCTTTGTCAGCTTGTCGAATGACTATACTAGTATTGTTCTTTAAATCATGAAGGGCTAACTTTTTTTATTAGATAAACCTTTGAAACATTAAACAGTAGTAATATGTTTCATTATCTAATATATGTTTTAGTATGTTTTAACATTTTACTTCTACTATTCATTTATTAGCATGAGATTTTTAGGATATATTATTTATATATTTTATTTTATGTAATGTTTATGGAAAGGAAATGATGTATTTTTGTAACTTGCATGTGACTTGCTAATGTGATTTTCATTGGTGCTTTACTTATATATAAGTTGATTCAAATTTTTATGGTTTGTTGAAGTCTGATGAAGCATTCTAAGCAACGTGAAAGAGCTTACTTATTCGAATAAAGGACTTGTGTTTTCATTCGTCTGGTTTGCTTTGTTTGTTGTGGAGTATCAACCTCTTCTGATTTTGGATTTGTGTTTTTTTTGGGAGGTGATACCTTACCCTGACAGTGTTCTTTTCTTGTCAAACTCAAATTAATAAACTAAAATCTAACAAAGCTCCTGGTAATGATGGTATTATCCCTGAATTTTATAAACTAATGCCAGAAGATACCACAAACATATTACTTAGGGTTTTTCTTTAAAGGTTTAGTAATCGCTCCTCAGTTCTGGTAATATACCCTTATTTCTCCAGTCTTAAAAGTTGATAAAGACCTGTCTCTGCATGTTCGTCTTATAGACCAATCTCTCTCTTTTAAATTTAGACTGTAAAATATTAATGGTGATTCATGCTAACAGATTAAAGTAATATCTACCTTCTTTGATACATGAGAATAAAACTAGTTTTATATTAAATAGAAATTCTTATGACAATATGAAAATAATAAATATGTAAATAAAATAAAATATAATCTAACATTCATCAGCTTATAGATAGTGCTTCTGATTTTAACTGGAATCATCTCTATTAGTATTAGAGGAATGCAATTTTTCTAGTAATTTTACTTCTTTATGATAGTTATTATGCTTATGTTAAAATAGGTACATATATTCAGAGTCAATCCAAATTTCGAAAGAAACCAAAAGCACAGTTGTGTACACTTACCATAAATGTAGATGTTCGAGTGTATTCATTGTTGCAGTCATTACATTAGGATTATCTGCTTGCAGGTAGCCCTCAGTCAGCCTGATTAATAAAGTCTTGGGTCCTGCAATGGTTGCTGTCCCTTCTTCCATGACGTCAGGTCGTCAGGGGTATAAAACATGCAGCCAACGCCATTACATCAGTTTTTCTTGCCCCAGATGTCAGGTGCCCCCCCCAATGGGAAGAAATTAAATATAAAAGTACAATGATATACCTCCAACAAAAAAGCAAATACACCAAAAAGGCTTTTAAGCATAGTAAAGGAAAGTAGCGGCATAGCCAAAAGAAGTTGGGCTGGAGGGAGGGTAACCAGGACTGCAACAGTGAATACACTAGAACATCTACATTTATGGTAAGTGTACACAACTGTACTATGTTCTTCGTGTTTCACTGCTGCAGTCATTACATTTGGGTAGATTCCCAAAGCTATGGTTGGGAAGAGGAATTTAGATAGCATTAGGACCAGCTATAAGGCCCTGCAAGACTGCAGTGGCAAAGCCAGCTCTGGATTTAGATAAAATTGGCAAATGATAATGCTTGGTGAAAGTATGTACAGAACTCCAGGTAGCAGCTTCTAGGATGTCCCGGGTAGGGACGCCTCTGAGAAAGGCTGTAGAGGTAGATGCAGCCCTGGTGGAGTGAAGTCTGATCCCCTGGGGGATAAGTTTCCCATGGTGCTTATAGCAGAAATTAATGCAATGGCCTATCCATTTAGAAATGGTTTGCTTTGAAATAGCCTTCCCCTCTGCCCCTGCAGCAAATGCCACCAGCAGTTGTTCAGATTTCCTTTGAGGTTTAGTCCTGTCCAAGTAGAATCTAAGTTGTCTGTGCATATCTAAGGAATGCAGTATCCATTCCCCTTTCTTCTGTGGATTGGGAAAGAAGGTTGGCAAATGAATGGACTGATTAAGAGCCACACTGGATACCACCTTGGGCATGAAGGATGGACTGGTTCTGAGGGACACCCTGTCCACATGAAAGATGATGAAAGGCTCCACTGCCATAAGGGCCTGTAATTCAGATACCCTTCTAGCTGAAGTGATTGCTAAAAGAAAAGCTGTTTTCCAAGAAAGAAATGTTAAGTCTGCAGTAGCAGCTGGCTCAAAAGGAGGTAGAGTGAGTTTCTCCAAAACAAAGTTAAGATCCCAGGCTGGGGTTGGAGCTCTCCTGGGCGGTCTCAAAATTTTGGCCCCTCTGAGGAACTGCTTGAGCAGTGGATGAGAGAAGAGGGGAGGTTCTGTGTTACAATGAGCTGAAATGGCTGAGGTGTGGATTTTAATGGAGGAAAAAGACAGGCCTTTGTGAAGCATCTCATAAAATCTGAGGTAAATTGGGCACTGGTGGGCTCATTTGGTTCCAGGCACAGAATCTTTTCCATTTTTCAGCATAAGATTTTCTAGTACTAGGCCTCCTTCCCTCTAAAATGATATCCATCATAAGTTTACTGAGGGATGGTAAATATTATGTAATTAGCCAGGCTGCAAGGTTCAGTGGTAGAAGCTGAGGATGCAGAATCTGGTTCTCCTGCTGAGACAACAGGGAAGGAGTCTGAGGCAGGAGCCATGGGGATAATCCTAACACACTGCGCAGATGGGGGTACCAGTGTTGGTGCGGCCAGTCTGGAGCAATCAAAATCATCCTTGGTTTGTCCGGTTAGATTTTTAGTAGTACTTTGGAGAGCAGAGGCAGAAGGAGGGAAGGCATAGACTGTTTTTCCAGCTGAAGGACAGAGCATCCACTTTCCAAGCTTGTTTGTGGGGAGTCCTTGTGCAATATTTGTCCAATTGGTAGTTCTGGGGAGAGGCAAACAGGTCTATATCTGGGCTCCCCCATTTGCTTGTCAACATGTTGAAAATCCATGGTTCCAGTTTCCACTTATGTGGGTCCATGAGGTTTCTGCTTAGTCCATCTGCCAGTGTATTTAATTTTCCTGGCATGAATTGAGCTTGTAGGTGCACTTGGTAGCTCAAGGCTGTGTTCCACAATCCCATGGCTAGTCTGCATTGGGGATAAGAATGTGTACCCCCCTGCTTGCTTATGTACCACATAACAGTGCTTTTGTCTGTCTTTACCATTAGTTATCCTGGAAGAATGTGGCCCTTGAAGGCTGTCAGAGCATTCTGTACAGCTAACATGTCTTTTTGATTGATATGCAGGTGCGTTTGACTTGGGTTCCATTTGCCCTGAATGCATTTCTCTGCCAGGTGAGCCCCCCATGCATAATCTGATGCATCTGTTGTTAGGGTTTGGGTGGCAGGGGGAGGTGTGAAAGGTAGTCCCTTGTTTTGGTGGCAGGCCTCTGCCCACCAAAGGAACTTTAGGCGTAGGCAAGGTATGATAAGAATCATTGCTTCTAGATCCTGAGAATGTTGACACTATAGGATTTTTAGATACCACTGTAGTTTCCTCATATGCAGTATTGCATATGGAATTAGAAGAATGCAGGAGGCCATGAACCTCAAGGCTTGCAGTATTTGTCTTGCAGATAGCAGGGCTTTTGAGGCCACTTGTTTGAAGTAGGTTGTCAAATGAATTTGTTTCTCTGGCGTGAGATAAGCCATCTGGGAAGGTGTATTCAAGCTTGCTCCCAGGAATATAATTTGTTGACAGGGTACCTAGTGTGATTTCTTTTCATTTATGGTGTACCCCAGAAAAGTTAGAACCCTTTCTACAAAGGCCAGATGATTCAAAAGTATGTCCTAGCTTTCTGCCTGAATTAGACAATTGTCCAGGTATGGGTACATTTGAATATTTATTTGCCTGCAAAATGCAATAACTGGAACTATGCACTTTGTGAATATCCTGGGCACAGTAAACAAGCCAAAGGGCAGTGCAGAGAACTGACAGTGCATGTAGCCTACTTTGAAGCATAGGTATCTTCTGCAAGATTCCCCTGATTGGGATGTGCAGGTATGCTTCTTTTAAATCTAGTGTTGCCAACCAGGCATCACTGCCTAGCATAGGAAGTAACTGGTAAAGAGTCAGCATCTTGAATTTTGGAATCTCCAAAAAGGTGTTTAGAGTAGATAGGATGCCATGAATTGTCTTTTCTGGGTACCAGGAAAAGTCTTGAGTAGAAACTTTGTCCCTTTTCCTCTTCTGGTACCAGTTGAATAGCCCCCATGCTTAAGAGAGAAAGTACTTGTTTTGGGCCTCTGCCCACTGATTTGGGGGTAGGTCCAGCCACCCGCTTAGTGTTGGCAATGTGTGGAAGTGAAATCTGTATCCCTGGGACACTATATTTAAAACCCATTTGTCCTGGGTAATGAGTTCCCAATTCTTTGCATGAAGAACAATCTTTCCCCCCAAAGGGGAAGTCAGTTGATAAGTGCTAGCAAATTTTAAAAGGAAGTCATTGAGACAGTTTACCATAGGGGGGAGTATTATTATTCTCAGATTTGGAAGTGGAGACCCCTCACTGCTTAGTCCTGTGTGTCCCCTGGGACTGAAACTGGGGGTTTTGCTGTGTCTGGGTTTGGCTTGAGAAGACCTGGAAGGGGCTGGAAAGGACCAATTCTTAGAGAGCCAGTACCTATTAAATCTAAGAGGCTGAACTTGTAAAAAATCTTTAACAGTTTGCATAGATTTAGCTTTATCCTCCATCTTTTTAAGAACTTCCTCAGCCTTGTTGCCAAATGGGTGGTCCTGATTTAAGGGAGCATTCAACAATTTAGCTTTAACATGATCAGGCAAAGACTGCTCCTTAAGCCAAGCATGCCTTCTGAGTACAGATCCAGTAACAGCAGCCCTGCAAGTGGCCTCTAATGAATCAAAACCACATTGCAAAGTATGTTTTCCAACTTGTTCAGCAGAATGCATTAAATCCTGTAATTCTTTATTTTCCACACAGTCAGAAATCAACATCATTTTCTGTTTAAGCAGTCCAATAACATGTTGCTGATACTTTAACATATGAAACTGGCAGTTTAAAGCCCTAATGGGTTGCAGAAGTGTAAACCTTCTTACCCCATCTATCCAGAGCCCTGGAGTCTCTATCATAAGGGGTAGGATTTTTAGCAGTAGAAGCCTTAAGGCCCTTGAGCCTCTGTGAAATAGTCTCTGGATCTGCAATAGGATTTTTAAAAAGGAACTTGTGGGACTCAGGGACCCTGTAGTATTTGTCAGGTTTTCTGGGAGCAAGAGGCAAGGAATCAGGGGCCAAACTAGATTCCGAAAAAGCATCATCAACAAGGTCTAGTACAGGAGGAATAGCTAAAGGCCTATGCTGAGGTAGGAGAAGGAAATCCCTAAGCCTCTTTTTTGAATCAGAAAAATCCTGGCTTTCCCAGTGTAAAAGCTCCCTTAGAGTATTGTAAGGTTTCCCCCCCCAAAAAAAAAAATCCTCAGGAGGGGAAGCAGAGGGAATGGAGTCCTCTGCATCAGAATCTTCATAAGTAGATAAGGGCAAATCCAGATCATCAGAAGAATCAGAAAAAAACAGAACCCTGGTCAGAAGGTTCATAAATCAACTTCAGTCCTAGGCCTCTTAGAGGGGGAGGGGGTGGCTACCCCTGATTAGAGTTATTAGATCTTCAGCCATTCTTATCATTTGCTTTTTAGGCATAGAGGCCTGAGCATGTGGCCTGGGCGTCATTTTTTTAGGCATGGTTCAAGATTTAGGCCCAAGTAAAGAAGGAGGGGTCGGTTTAATATGCAAGTTTGTAGGCCTGAATACACCCTCAGAAACCGGTGCCTGCACAGCGGCTCCGGACCAATCCAAGCTAGAGACATCCATGGGTTCCATAGTTGAAGCATCTCGCGGCATACTGGACTCCAAATGGGTCTCAGTAGAGGCCTGCGAATCAGAAGTAGCGGGTATCAGGGGCTGTGAAAGCACCTCACTGAGTACCGGCGAACTGGCAACTGGCTTAGGAGAAGCGTCATCGTCAGTTTTGGACCTCGGAGGCCTGTCTCTGTCTTTATCTTTGCATTTTTTCAGAATCCCAGTAGTCGGATGGCTAAGTGACGACATTTCTGGATAATTAAACCGAGAACCAAAATATTTAGAGGCGAAAATATACCGACTACGGATAGTGAGCAGATTAAATAAAGCACAAAACCAACAGCAAGGTACGTCATGGTCAGGGCCTAGGCAAGGAATACAGTATGAATGAAAATCTTTATGAGGTATTTGCTTTTCACAAGTAATGCAATTATTAACTTTTATTGACATTGGTAAGGAGCAAGAAAAAGTTTCCCCAGTGGGGTAATTAGCTTTAGTTGAAGACTTCAGTTCTGAAACTCAAAAATGAAAATTTCAGGAGTCGGCTGACCGGCACTTGCGAACTGCTTCTGCTTCGGGCACTGCACGGCAAGAAAGACTGATGTAATGGCGTCGGCTGCATGTTTTATACCCTGACAACCTGACGTCATGGAAGAAGGGACAGCAACCAATGCAGTACCCAAGACTTTGTTAATCAGGCCGACTGAGGGCTACCTCTGCAAGCAGATAACACTAATGTAATGACTGCAACAGTGAAACACGAAGAACATCAAGAGTGTTCTCTATCACCTTTACTTTTTACTCTAGTTATAGAACTATTTGCTAACTTTATAAGAGCAAATCCAAATATTAAAGGTATCAACATAAATGTGACTGATATTTTAAAATCCAGCTATTTGCAGATGATATTCTTTTAACCTTAAGTAGAAACAATAGATCACTTTCTGCTGTATCTGAAGTAATGGAATTATTTCAGAAAAAATCTGGACTATCTTTTAATGATAAAACAAAAATATCACCCATGACAGCCTATCTTGACCTCGCCAAGGCTTGATACCATCCCCCATTCTGGAATTATAGCTAAACTCAGTAAACTAGGTATAAATCCCTACGTCACAAGATGGGTTGCCAACTGGCTCACTGACAGAACCCACACTGTAAAAGTTGCAGACTCCAAATCTCACCTCAAAGCAGTGACAAGTGGAGTACCACAGGGTTCCATCCTGGGACCTCTCCTGTTTGGTATCTATTTCTCTGAAGTACAGGCTAACACAGAAAGCCTCTGGTTAACGAAGTTCGCAGATGACTGCAAACTAGGAGCCACAGTCAAGTCGCCAAATAATGTGGACATCCTACAGAAGGGCCTCACTGAGACAGAAGCCTGATGTCAGAGCCATGGCCTCAAGCTCAATGCCAAAAAGTGCAGTGCCATCCCCTTTGGTAAAAACTCTGTACCCATGAACTACCACATAGGCAGCAATCTACTTAACACTGAATGCATAAGAGACCTTGGGACCCAGGTGGACAGTAGTCTCTCCTTTGATAGTCACATCACCACAGTAGTCAGAAGTCCTTCTACATGGCACACCTCATCATAAAAGGGTTCACATCCAGGAAAAAAAAAAGGTCATTGTTCCCCTCGACTCATCACTCATTAGACCCATTATAGAGTACAACGCCGCTTTTGCAATGTACCTCACAAGACATCTGCAGCAGCTGGAAAGGCCACAAAAGTACCTCACAAAGAGGATTACTGGCCTCAAACAAATGCCCTACACTGACCGCCTCAAAAAACTCCAGCTTTACTCCGTAGCATACCACCTGCTCTGAGGTGATCTCCGCCTAACATTTAAGGCTATGTCTAACCCAGAGCTGTTGGAGATGCTACACCTAAAGAAATCCCAATCCCTCCGAGCTACACTCTCTAGGGACCTAAACCTTGTCACCACAATAAACAGGATATGCTGGAGGGATAGATTCCTGTCCCAGAAACTTCCTATACACTGGAGCAATCTACCCATCTATGTCAAGCAAAGTTCTTCATTAGCACTCCAAGAAAAATCCTGATGAGTGGATGGGAAATAGGAAATACACCCCTGGGATCACTTCTGTGTCTCTGCTCGACAGTGGCACAGGAAAATAACTTTCTTGGGTGGCGTAAGCTATGGAACCTTGCTGGCTAGGCTTACGTAGGCCCTTGGGCCAATAGCCTAGTACCTACCTATCAATTGTAACACTGATAATATAATCAATAGATTCATTATGTATTTAGTCCAAGAGAAAAAAATATTTAGGGATAATTATAACGGATAATATTAACGATAATATAATAAACCTTAACTATAATATTAGTCTATCCATTTAAAAAAAAAATCAAATTAACAAATGGAATAAACTTTTTCTTAATTATGGAGGTGAAACTCACTAGAATTAAAATTATCATTCTACCATATTTTTTTATGCAATATAACCACTATATTTACTTCCTCCAAGAATTTGTGTAAAAGAATTCATTAATCCTGAAATTTTTTTGGTATCCCAACAAACCCCACATTACTTTAAATCATCATAATAGAGAATGGTTTTCGGGAGGGATTGCTTTACCTGATTTAGAACTGTACTCACTATCATTAATTATTAAAACAATATCTCTGTGGATGAATACCTATTACACTGCTAAATATCTCTGTGGATGAATACCTACTACACTGCTAAATGGAAAGAATTTCAAGGAACTCTTTGGTTAAAGTCTAATCATTCCTTATATCCTAATCACTATTTAATATAAAATAACTTTTTTCTCTGGTTGTTAAAAGATTATTTTAGAGATAGAAGCCTACTTTTGGAAATTTTATTCATAGAAATTCAACATATAAAGCATGGATTTTTTTCTCTTTTGTACAGCGCATACCCAAAGCAATATCTCTACTTCAAAGTTGTCAACAATGATTACATTTAAAGAAAATAATCTGACACAACATTGGTTTCAATTGCTGACACTCCCCCACAAGTGCCAACATCCTGGCTCTGGTGCTTACCAATATGTGGGACCACTGTAGAACTCCCACTGTCAGGACCACAAATCAGTCTCATTCAAAGTAACTATCACACTTGACCCCTCTACCCCAGCAGCAATTAAACTAAAAACTTTCTCCAAAGCAGATTATAACCTTTTACGGGATAGTATAAATAGCTTTACTGCACCTCCCCCCTCAGATGGAACTGGCAAGTATGCAGAGTTCTACACCACTGCTTTATACAAACACCTGTATAACTGCATTGACTCGGCTGTACCTGATGGGGCCAAAACAAGCTCCTCAAGGAAGAGCAAACCTGTCTTGTGGACAACTGCCATTAACACGCTTTACAATAAGAGAAAAAATTGCTGTCTAAGAGTAAGAGGGAGCAAGCCCTAAACTGGAAACACTCCCTCCTTAGCTTAAACAAGCAAATCACAAAGTCCTCCAAAGCAAACTATGAATCCAAATTAGCTTCCTCAATTAAGGACAATCCATAAGGTGTTCTTTAGTTACATCCATAACCTAAAAGGAAAGGCCCAGATTTGTGCCAAACTGGTAGTTAATGATACCACGTATACTAAGCTTGTGGACATAGCTAACCTGTTAGCCAACAGGTTCTGTGAAAACTTCACTCCCCTGTCCCCACCACATGTATCCCATGACATCCCTACCACCTGTCCTCTACCTTGCATCTCTAAAGAGCAGGTCATAAATGCCCTCTCTAAGGCCAAAAACACAGCATCTATGAGGCCTGATCTCATCCCAGGTTGCATCCTACATGGGCTCAAACAAGAATTAGCAACATCACTGGGTACTCTCGTCAATCGTAGTCTAAGCACCAGTTTCATCCCTGATGAATGGATAATGGCCACCGTTATCCTCTTGCACAAACATGGTGCTTCCACTGACTCTGGGAACTATAGACCTATTAGTCTAACCAGTCTTACCTGCAAGGCCATGGAGCAAATCATCATGGACCTTATCAACAAAGATATAGACAATCTCCAAACACTTGACCCTACTCAGTTTGGATTTGTCAAAGGGAGATCATGCCTGCCAAACTTGTGGACTTCTTCAAGACAGTCACTAAGGCCCTGGATGAGGGGAAATCTGTGCATACAGCCTATCTAGACTTAGCCAAGGCTTTTGACACTATCCCCCACTTAGGTATCATTGATAATCTCACCCAGCTAGGCATCAACCCTTATATCATTAGATGGGTCACTAACTGGCTCACTGATAGAACCCATATAGTCAAAACAGGGGAATCCACCTCCAACAGCAGACCTGTAACCAGTAGTGTTGCACAGGGATCAGTCCTGGGACTTCTACTGTTTGGAAGCTATTTCCCTGAAGTACAAATTAAAACTAAAGGCCAGTGGTTGGCAAAGTTTGCTGATGACTGCAAACTGGGAGCAGTCATAGAATCCCCAAATGATGTCAACAAGACGGTCTTACACAAACAAATCATTGGTGCAAAAGTCATGACCTTAAACTCAATGCAAAAAAAAGCATCATCCCTTTTGGTAAGTGCAATGTTGGTGCTAACTACAACAACAACACCCTAAGTATGCCCTTAGTGGTGAGAAACCTGGGCACACAGGTTGACAGCAACCTTACTTTTGACCACGTCTCCACAGTGGTAAGAAGGGCATTCTATGTTGCTCATCTCATAAGTAAGGATATTGCATTCAGAAAAAAAAAAGCTACAACCTCTCTTCCCTCATCAGGCCAGCAACAGAGTACAATGCCCCTTTTGGTATGCACCTTTCCAAGCACCTGCAGCAATTGGAGACCACAAAGGTTCCTCACAAGGAAAATTCAAAGTCTTAGCATCTGTCCTATATGGATCATCTGAAATCACTGTCACTTTATTCTGTTTCATACAGACTACTCAGAAGCTATATATGCTGTCCATATAAGGCAATCTTTGACCCTGCTATATTGGAAATGCTGCATATCCACAAGTCAAATGATACACAGGTTACTCACACCTTAACCTAGTATGTGACATTAAAGAACCTATTGGAGGGACAGATTTGTCTCCCAGAGGTTACCACACCTTTGGAATGGACTCCCCACTTCATGTCAAAGAGAGCACCTCACTGGCCCTCTTCAATTGCAGTCTGGATGATTGGATGAGTAATCATAAATTCATCCAACAGGTTCCACCTGTGTCCCTCTTGGACAGGGGCAATTGGTGCTGTTCATGGAAATAAGGGGAGAACTTGACTAGGATTGTAATGGCCCTAGGCCCATTAGCCTAGTAACTTACTATGATCCTATGAATGAGAAACTGCAGTCTGTTGATTATATAAAAAATAAATAGTAGATTTTTTTTGTGGTAAGTAAAATTAAATGAATGCAACCAAAGATAAAACAATTATTTTCCTAAATTAATTGAATTTCTTATGTTTATGATACAGCAGAACATATTTGAAAAAGGTCTTTTATCCAAACTATATAAAGTGATCAAAAAAGAAATAAAAAATTACAATGAAGATTATTGGGATTATTTTAAGATTATTAGGATTATTTTAATATTATTAATAAAAACCTCCAAATGAAGAGAAGAAAACAATGTTATACTCAAAACTGACAACTTCTCTAAAATGGAGAATTTGGAAATTTATGCATACATCTTTTTTACACCTCACAGAACTGAATTAATGTACAAGAAAAAGGTTGTTTGCTGGAGATGCAGCACGGAAGTTAAAGCAGATTGGCAATGTATGTTTTTTGACTGAGTTGTAATTAAACCATATTGGAATAACATTAGCCTTTTTTACAGGCTTTATTTAGTGACAAATTTTCTTTAACAAATTAATTCTATTTAATACTCCTATACCTGATTGTGTTAAAAGACTAAAACATCCACTTTTATGGTCCATCTATCAACTGCAAGTAAAGTAGTAACTATGAATTGGAAAAGTGAAACTACTCCCTCTTTCAAGGGATTTATGAGTCTTGCAACGGAAGTATGCCATTTGCAGCTAATTGCCATCAAAACAAGATCCATTAGAATAATTTCTTCCAATATCTAGATGAAAAGAACTGCTAGACAAATAACTGTTGAAACTCAGATAATTGTTAATCACTGATGACCTTTAGAATGTTTACTGTTAAGTAGACACTTATTAAAAGTTGTTTTTGTTGGTTTATGTTCAATATTTTTTTTTCTATTTATAAGTTTCTATTTTCAAATGGATGTCATAATTTATTTAAAACTCAAATCAAAATATAAAAAAAAAAAAAATAAAACAGCAAATCATGGGGCTCAAAAACACAATCTCACTGGACCTTGCATATAATGTGGATCAAAACAATCTCATTGGTAACTTGCATATCATTCTCACACTAATCTGTACTTTAAAGGACATAATATTAATGCTTTCATTAAGCCCAGCAGCTTTACTTTCTTCTGATCTTAACTGCCAATACAGTTCTACCACACCAATGTTTTTAATATTTTCACGACTAGGTCCTTCATAGAAACTACTCGGGATACAAAATCAAAACTTATTAAAAGTTCTGCATTGTTGATTTCACATTTAACTGTATGCAAGTGCCAGAAAATCTACTTAAAAAGTGATTGAGAAAGGGCTGACTAGTGAGATACTTGTGATTTCAGTATTTATATTGCACTTTACCAGAGAGCAAGCTGTGTTTACATGAAGAAAGCATCATAATCAGTAGGAGAAGGAGAAAAACATTGAAGAGGAGAAACAAGAGAATATGGAGACTCTAAAACAGTGTGAGAATATCAAAGGTATAAAATCTAAAGCTAAAAGTTACAGAAACTGTAAATGGAACACAGTATAAAACATTGCTAAGAAGCAAGACAGAGCAGATACTTAATACTGTCTAAAGCTGTTCATTGTAGGCCTAAGGTGGCAGATAACTAGTAACTAGGAAAGAGCATAGCATGACAGAGAATAAACGTATCAAAATTACCTAACGTAAATGTACCCATTGTGTTCTAAATTAGAAATAATAAAAGACAGGCATGAGATGATGTGGTACCAGCTCTTCTGAATAACTATTCAGCCTGCCCAACATAAAACAAGAAACTAGATCACTTGACATTTGGTAGCACTCTGAACAATTCAAAGGCACTAAACCTTTTAAGAAACAGTGATATATGTTGCAGCTCCTTTCTTACAAGCAAACCACTTACCAAACAAGGTAAATATACACTTTTCCTGCTTCAGTACTCTGCATTTCTCTATACTGATTTCTATATTAGAAAAAACAAGAAAAACTGAGCCAAGCTAGAGTTTGCACTGTGTGATTCCTTAAACAACTGGGTACAACAACTCTGTTATAACTCTCTACTTATGCTGTGCTGATGATGTCATAACATGACTGAAACATGCATGTTCACAGCTACAGGGGTTTGGCTTTATTTATCTAAATTCGTCCATTAATCGACTTAAAAAGAAACAAGTAATGGGCATTCAGAACCGCCACATAACTGAAACACCTGCGTCCTTAAGGGGGTCATCTGCATGTATCTCATAATCATCTTTCGTAACAGGTTTTAAGAAATCACACAGTGCAAACTCTAACTTGGCTAGGTTTTTCTTCTGGTTTCTTCCAGCTGGATTGTTTGTGTGTTCTGCTTACTCTTATTTAGTTGACAGATGGAATATTTTGCAGACACCTTAATGGCTAGGGACAACAGCTGGGTACAACAACCTTGTGTTTCTAAAAGTTAGCCAAACAGTCCACTTATGCTGTGCTGATGATGTCATAACATAACTGAAACATGCATGTCCACAGCTAGTGGAGTTTAATGGACAAATTCAGGCCAATAAAGCTAATCGACTTAAAATGAAATAATTAATGGGCATTCAGAACCACCATAGGGCTGAAACACTGTGTCCTTAAGGGGTCTTCCGCATATATCCCATAATTCTCTTTTACAAGAGGTTTTAAGGCATCATACAGTGCAAACTCTAGCATGGCTAGGTTTTTCTTGCTTTTCCGGATGGACAGGCTGTGCGTCCTGTTTACTCTGATTTCTAAATTAGGGACAAAAGCAAAGGGAAAGCATGTATATTTTAATACTACATTACAGGCTATCAGTCTACAGTGCTTTATGATTTCAGCAGCATTAATTATTAAACTGAATAAGCATTAAACTTTGCAGTTCCCAGTGTTCATGATCAGTTATAATGTTAACTGATCTTCCCAATCTAGAAACATGTGAGACAGGGACACAAACTCATTACTGGCACCTGCTTCTGACAATGGACCTGGAAACACATACCTTGGTAACAGCTGTGACAGTTCTAGCAGAAGTTCTCTCAAACTGCCTTTCCATACTGAACCTCTAAATGTCTCTTGTGACATTTCTACATTACAGCAAATGCACAAGTCTTTTGGACATAGTGATTTTGTATCTCTCAGTCACCATCAGACTCGCTCATTTTGAACATCAGTCTCATACTTCTTCTCTCACATCGTCATATGAAGTTTTCACAAAAAATATCCACTTATGTTTTCCCCAAAAAACACAGTTTCAAATTTTTATAGAAGCTCTGCTAAATTTTTATCTCATCTTTTTACTTCAAGTTAAAAAGACTGTAGAAGTTTGTTTGTTTTGGGGGGGGGGCATTTTTTTTGTCCCCATACCTGCTGACCATCAAGTCTCCCATACTTGCTGACCATCAAGCCTCCCTTCAATAGTGTTATCCAAGCAGCCATGAAGGAGCTTTGTGCTCTTGCAACATCCCCAAAATAACATTTAAATTTTTTATGGGCTAACTCCACCCCTGCTAGAAATCTGAGCACTTAAGTCACTACAAAGGTCACCTATATCCCCTCATCCATGTAAGACCACTCCCTTACATTCACCAACAGGACTACCAATGTCAGATTGGATGGCTACACACCCTCATATCTTCCTACCACCAGCTCATCATTAACCTCCACTCTTCAGCCAAGACGCTGTTGTTAGAGCAGAGGAGTCAGCCAGGCATGAGCAACTGTCCCTTAACCCTAGTATGGGCACTCCCATCCCCCATGCCTGCACCAGAAAGATCCTGAACCACTGTCAAACTTGGGTCACCAGGGCATTAGTCAGGCCTTTACTGATCGATCTCACTGGTGCAGGTTTCTGTACTAGATTATTTGATACTGTTTCAGTCTCTTGAAACTGATTTCAAGACTCAAGAGTAAAAAAAAGTGATAGCTATAGGAATCCTTCCTTTTAATCTACAACCATTAATAGTGGAGTAGGTGAAAGACCAACACACTGTAATGGATTAATCATATAATCTAACAACATTCAGTGACAGCCTATGTAACACATACTGTTACTACTATGGAACTTCAACAAGTGATTAACAGTCTGCATTGTTCTTTCAATTTGATTGTTAGACCATGCATACCTGGGACTAGGCTTCACAAGCTCGACTCAGCTTTAGCATACTGGGGGCATAAAGCTAATACAGCTACATCTGTAAATCCATTGCTAGAATTAACAGACGATGTACCCAGTGTGTAAATCACATAAAGTTGCTTTGTGTACTAGGAAAGGCTGTTCCAAATCACTTTGCTGCCTAGTAGCATAACCTTGTCTTACTTACAAGTAAGAAGTTCAGCACCATTTTAAATATGGTAGCCGGGGCTGGAATATGTACATCATCACTCTAATGCATTGTAATGCAGGGTAAATTACCTAGTACAGTACTTTCCTAGGCAGTTTCCAAGCACAACAATGCACAAAATGCAAAAGTACATGCAGCACTTTAGCTGTGTAGACCTATGTATTTCAACAGAAGATAATCTGAACTGGGTTCACAACATTTGGACTCTGCCTGACTTACAAAGCCATGTCCAACTCAGAATTGATGGACACGCTCCACCTACAGAAATCCAAGTCACTGCGAGCCATGTGCTCTAGTGAGCTAAACCACGCCCCAACAATAAATAGAACATGCTGGAGGGATAGTTTCCTGTCACAGAGACTCCCCATGCTTTGGAACTAAATTCCTAACTACATTAGGCAGAACCCCTCACTAACCCTCTTCAAGAGAAGCCTTGACGAGTGGATGGGTAACAGAAAATACACCCCTGGGATCACTTTATTGGCTTTGCTTGACAGAGGCTCAGTTAATCAATCAATGGGGAGGCGAAAGCTGACACACTCTGGCTAGGCTTAAAAATGCCCTCGGGCAGATAGCCTAGTACCTACCTATGAACCTACTAGTGTAGCTAAGTAGTGCAGTGATATGTGAGCATACAGCAGGCTATGGTAGTGCTTTGTCCATGGGTGTGGAGTGGTACAGGAATAGTCTGTGAGTGGGTTCTGAGTATTTTAGTTTGACTGCTAATGGGTTCTGAGTATTTTAGTTTGACTGCTAATGTGTGTGCGTCTCTCTCTCACATACAATATATACAGTGCAAGACTGTTTTCCTGTGAATGATCTTTGCTACTAGACAGGAAAGGATAATTAGAACAGACTCTGTTCTAATTAGCATTCTCTGAATAACAGCAGCTGACATATGCCCAGTACGCAGGGGGGGGGGGGTCTGTGTGTGTTTATGTAAACACAGTCATATTTTATATATACACATATATATCTATATATATATATCTATATGTGTGCGTGGTGCATATTATATATATATATATATATATATATATATATATATATATATACACACACACACACACCCACACACACACCCACACACACGGGTCTGGTTCATTTCGCCGAAAATTACGTCAGCACGACCAAATTGCCGAAAGCGCATTTCGCCGAATTTCATTTCACCGAAAATAGTAGTGGCACTGTAGTGCGATCCTGGAGTTAGAATATATAGTTGAGAGGGTGGGGGGCACAGCCCCCCACATTGGGGGGTGTGGGGGACATAGCCCACTCAACTAGCTTGAATTATACTACACAGTTTCTGTTAAGAGGGTAAGTACTTTTTAATCAAACTAGGAGGGGGGCTATGCCCGCCACACTTCCCAATGTGGGGGGCTGTGCCCCCCATCCCCCAACTATATATATTCTAATTCCAGGATCGCACAGTGGGGAAAGGGGCATATACACTGCCACTATTATTTTCGGTGAAATGAAATCCATCAAAATGTGTTTTCTGCCATGTGAGGAAGTCTGTAGTAATTGCCTTTGGTCAATACCTTTAACAGACAGAACCAAGAATGCTTGGGCCAACAGAGGTACACCACAATGATTTTTGACATTTCTACTTGAACTTTCAGAAGTACCTTGCGAGTCAGTAAAAAAGGTAGAAATGCATACAGGGACATTATCGCTCATGTAAACAATCCATCTGTTCTTTAAGCATGGCTTCAGGGATGTCTGGAATAGAATTTTTTCAGCTGTTTTGAAAGAAGGAGAACAGATCTATATGAGGTATTCCCCACATCTGGACTAGATCCTGGAACACCACTGCTTTGAACTTCCACATGTGCAGGTCTGCCATGGCACTACTTAAAAAGTCTGCCACAATGTTCTGTTTGGTTCTGACATGTATGATGCCTGAATAGTCAAAGAATAATGAGAAGCCTGTTCTCAGGCTATCACTATCAACCGGCACAGAGAATAAGATCTCATAACTTTGTTGAGGCACCACATCACTGTGGTGTGGTCCGTAACCACTGAGAGGACCCAGAGTCTAAAGGTGGTGAAGGACTCCCAATGCATGAATCACTGCCAACATTTCCTTGATATTAATGGGTTTCCATGCATCCTTGGACCCCTACGCGGATTGCACTTGCATCCCCATTGACACAGATGCCCAGGCAAAGTCAGATGAATCTGTCTGGATAGATTGTACTGGCAACAGAGTGGAGAAAGGTAGCTCTGGATTGATACTCAGAACTGTTCTCTCCACCACTGCAACTCTTGTTTGATGAAGGGCAGCAGTGGCAACTGGGATTCCAGGGAATGAAGGTGCTGGGTTCCAACCATTTCAGACACACCATTGCACTTTTCTCTTGTGAAGATGGGCCAGTTTTGTCATGAGAATCACGGATGTCATTAGAACAAGAAATTTTAGGAATTCTCTCACTGAGGCGACATTCCTCTGAGAATTACCATAACACTGTCTGGTATGACAGGACCTTCTCTTTTGGCAGAAAGGCCATTCACTCATTAAGAGTCGATCAAGCATCCCAGAAAGATGAGTCTTTGTGAGAGTGCCAGACATGACTTTAGGACATCCAGCTTGAACCCTAGATGGGAAAGTAAGGTCGAGACATTTTCTAGCAAATCCAAATGCCTGGACACACTCTACACAGATCAGAAAATTATCCAAGTATGGAAAGATGTGAATGTCCAAAGTCTGACAATAACAGAACAAGCCATTTAGTGAACACTCATGGTACAGTGGATAGCCCAATGGGCAATACAGAAAACTGAACCAGACACAACAAATCTCAGATTATCTTCCTGAAGGGATGAGAAACAGGGATGTGATGATTCTTCAAGTCCAGGGTCATCTGTCTGGCAACAGAGAAAGCATGGTCTGCAGGGTGAGCATCTTGACATTTGGGACCTTGACAAACATATTCAGTAAAGAAAGGTCCAAAACTGGTATGCATAACTGCTCTTTTTTTGGAACAAAAAAAAACTCTGGAATAGAAACTTCTCATTCTTTCTGAAAGAGGGACTGGTGCTATGACCCCCCCCCCAAGTCCAGCATTTGCTGGAGAATAAAGTCTGGCAGATGAGTGGGGACCCTCCTGAATAGACTTGGGTGGTCTTTACAATGCCATATGTAACACCTGTCAACAGTGTTTAGCAGTCATTTGTTAAGAGTCCACTCATAGCCAGGCCTCCTCCTTGACAGCTAACTTGAGATGAGGCACCAGATGCAGCCCTCAGCAGAGTCATAAGTTGGGAGGGGGGATCCTTTTAGGGAAGGAGCCCTTCTTGCTCAGCTTGGTGGAGTTGTCATTCTGCTGCTTCCTTTTTTGCCTTGGTTCTTGTTTAGCTGGGACTTCTGTCTGTTAGGCTGCTGAAAGTTATCTTGCTTAAAGGAGAACATGAGAACATGAATCATTGTTGACACTACTTGCATCAATTTACCTCTATCATCCCAGTGTTTAAGGATCTGATTAGCTGCTGTACCTAATCTTAATTTAATACCTCAGAAAAATTATGGGGGTGCAACCAAGCGTATCTCCTAATCACCACCGACAATGCTGCATTTCTATAAATAGCATCAGCCCCACCCAAGGCACTTACATTTTTGACACCAGAGAAATATTGAAGACAATATCTTAAACACAGGCCTTTTGCTCTGCAGGCAACGATGCAGCACCTGAACTGTACTCGCATCTCAACACAAACTTCCACATAAAACACTGGTAATTAAACATGTGTAGTCCAGAGAGGCAGATTTTAACATCAGCTTCTTTCCCCGAGACTTTAGCCACTTGGCTAGTTTAAGGTATTAGACACTAAGCATCAGGATTATTCATAACTGAAATTACTTCCAATACATAGTGTCAGAGTATGGTTTATTAAAGAATGTCCATTAGTTGTATTTGTTTATTGATATATAATATTTAATTAAGTAATAAATAAACAAATAAATAATAAATATCAAATAATATATATAGTAACATTTTATGAGTAGTTGGCTTTTAGGTGGTTAATACTTTTTATATGCTACTTAGATAAAATATTTCATCATTTTATATAGACATTATTTTACAACATGTCCCCTTGTTTCTTATACAGGCGTCTTCCATAAAACACAGTAAACATATATTATGCAAGGCGTCTAACCAAGTTGAAGGGCTGCTAGTTTTACTATATTTATATTTAACAAATGGCTTTAATGTCAAATAGTTTCATATAGTATGATTTTTCTGACAGTTCGATTTAGTGAACTAGATGTTCCCATTGGGGTTGGGTTATAGTAACGCTATTAATGTCTAAACAGCGCGAAGTGATTTTTGAATAATTTTTTCATTTTGTTGTCTGACATAATATATGAACAGTTTTGGGTAGTGAAACATCTATAAATAGAGCTCTTGGAGAACTGTGCTGCTATTTTATACAAATGGTTACTCTGATTACTATCTTTTGATTTTCATCATGCATATGCACTTTATTTAGGCGCATTGTTTTCTTGGATGTTTTTAAAGTTGATTAAAATTTTATGTATCTTGCTATACATTATGTTTTTATATATTTGAGTTTAAATATGAGTTTGAATAATATGAGATACGATTTGAATGAATTTATCAATATTGTATTATGTTTTTATATAATTGTATTGATTTTAGAATGTGAGTAGTGAGTGTAACGCTGCCGTTTGCAGTAACAGGAAATGTTCTTCAGTTACCTTTGCTGAATATTAAGTACCACTTAGAACATTTAATTTTACATCTTGACTAATCAATTAGGATGCTAATTACTAAATGGTTAATTAGAAGCATTATATAAGACCTGCCACATTTTACATGATTTAGATCTGAAGAAGCGTACAGTGTGTACGAGAAAGCGCTCATCTCTCCTGTCCTTTTTGTTACCAATAAAGAAGTATTTTGTTGCTGCATCATCGTGGAGTTCCTCATCCTTGTTTTTTCCAATATTTTCATTTGTTCGTGCTTTGGAGGTGAGGACCTTGGAGGTTTATTGCTGGGATTGTGTCATACACATTTGCTTTTCTACTTTATCCTTGGCTAACCACACGCGATGGATGCTATTGCAATAGAGCTAGACTATGCTCCGAATAAGTCAAAAAGACAATGGAATAGCCTACTGGAATCCAAAGAGAATCCGCTACTGAATATTAGTATGGAACATACGGCTACCACACCTAATAGTGACAAAGGTAACATTGATAGAATGAAGAATTTTAATACTATGTTTCGTGAACTTGAGTATACATTATATAAACTATACAGATTAACTTGGCAGAGACGCCATTTAGAAGCATGTCTTCATTTTAAACTGATTCCTAGAGGTATGAGAGTGTTAGTTATGCCCTCATACGGTGAGACTCACCCTGAGCTACTTCGGAAGTGGCAACAATTAAATCTTGACTTGGGGTTCAGCTACATAAGACTATTGATTGAGCATTTCCTTCCCATAGAGAAGGATCTTCATTCACAAGCTGAATCCCTAAGCAAAGACATTTCTACTACCTTTAAGGAGGAAAGTTTTCAGCAGAGATTGGACAATATGTTTAGTCAACTTTTTGCCTATGGTGATAAGCTACAGCAAATAAAAACGCGTAAACTCCATAGGGACCACACTGACTTTGCTAACAACAATGTCTTTTCCTGGCCAAGATATAATGAAACTCGGATTAATGAGCATGCTTTTTCTACTGATACGGACTCTGGTCAAGGACTTTCTTTAAACCAGAGTTATGCTTCAGCGGTGACGAATGTAAGTTCCACCTTAAGGGAATCAGCTGTTACAACTATATTACCCTCGGCGTCTTCTTCCTTGACGCATATGCAAAACAATATCATTAGAGACACCCCTCCCTGTAATCAGCAAGCCTTAGTTCAACAAGATGAAAATCTACGAGGCGCCAAACCAAAAGTTAAACATGGCAATATTGAAGGTTTTTTACCTCTTCCGCTAAAGTTCCGGCGGAATTTTCAAAGCAGGTCAAGAAGCAGAGGCCGCACCAAGAGGAAGTTTTCAGGGGAAGAGATGACATCAAACAACAGAAATCGGAAAAGAGAACAACGGACTTAGTGTTTAATTTGTCAAAACGGACCCTTACAGAGACTGATTATAACCTACTGAATAAGGGATTATCTTTTATTCCAGCCCAGGTTAGTAATATAAGTGAAGTTCTCACTGACCTGCGGCTGTTTACTCGTAAAGTCAACTTAAAATGTATGTTTAAAAATAAAACACAGTATAGTGCTGCTAATCAAGAACGGAATAAGGGGTTCAGAAAGAAAAGTGTCTTTACACCCACACAAACACCTGTCACTGAATGCTTTATCAAAGCTTGTGAAACAGATTTTTATAGTTATTTTAATAGTACAAGAAAAGCGAACTTATATACTAATTTGTCTCACACTGAATGGGAAGCTCTTTATGCATTACAGCATGATAGAGAAATAGTTATCAAGCCTGCAGATAAAGGGGGTGGGGTGGTAATCCTAGACCATGTTACTTATAATACATCTATGCTTACCATGCTTAGAGAGACTGACACATATAAAGAGATCTATGCTAGTGACCTTACAAAAGTTATTTTTTCTGTACATCAGGAACTCTATGATTTCTTGATGTGCAGGCAGTTAGACCAAGATCTATATCAATACTTCTTGATAGAACAACCGAAGATTCCCTACATAAAAGGATTACCGAAGGTACATAAAGGGATAATCCCACCACCTTTACGACCTATAGTGGTAGGGGAAGGGTGGGTCACTGAGACAATGTCAGTTTTTGTTGAGCGGAAGCTTAGACCTATTATTGATAAAATTGGCTCGATTTTGAAGGATACTTATCAATTATTAGAGGTCTTAGCTAATCTTAAAGAGGGTATTTCCAAAAACACTATTCTCATTACTATGGATATGAGAAACCTCTTTACATCCATTCCTAATGGATATGGTTCCGAAGCCATTAGGTATATTTTGCATAATACTGACTGTTATAGCAATGATGACAAAATTTTATTGAATGCCATCTTAGATCTTGTGTTGAATAACAATGTTTTTATGTATGACAAAAAGTTATATTTGCAACAATGGGGGGTGGCCATGGGCACCCCCTGTGCAAACAGCTATGCAAATCTTGTTGTCTACTACTGGGAATGTATGCATCTGTTTAAACATTCTCATTTTGATAAGGTACTCTTATATAAAAGGTTCGTAGATGACATACTAATCTTTTGGAATGGTACTTTACAAGAGTTTTTGGATATGGTGGAGGATCTAGAAAGCACAACATCCTTCTTTAAATTTACATTTGAACATTCTATAAATAAAGTAAATTTCCTAGATGTGACCATTACCAAGGATGAGTATGGGAAATTAGGTCACACTATCTATAGGAAATCGTGCTGGAAGAATACTCTACTAGAATTTACCAGCATGCATCCCAGGCATATATTTCAGAACATTGTCAAAAGTCAACACATGAGAGTTAATAAATTATGCAATGAACAGGAAGATAAAATAGAACAACTAGTAAAATTAGATGACATGTTTATAGAAAGGAACTATAACAAACAACTAATTCAACAGGTCAAATTATCAACAGCAAGTACCCCCACCCCCTTTATATCTAGAAAAGCATATCAGAAGACTTATCATTCACCTAGGTCATACAAGGAAATTATACCCTTTCTGACTAGATATACCAGTGATAATGGCAACATTACTAATATTATTCGCAAAAATTGGGGTATATTACTTACCAATAATGAGGTAAGGGACATTGTAGGAATGAAACCTAGTTTTCTGTACACTAATAGCAAGAATCTCAAAAGACTATTATGTATTGAAAAACTAGAACAAAAGACGAGTAGGACTATTGCTAAGATACAGAAAAACCTAGAAGGTGAATCATCTCACTGGCTAAAGACAGGCACCTTTCCTTGTAACCGGTGCAATATGTGCATGTACATCTCAGAAGATATAGAGTTTATGCACCCTAAGCTAAGTATTAAATTTGAACCAAATTTTAGATCAACCTGTATTAGTTCAAATTTAATTTATTTAGCTAATTGTTTGAATTGTGATGCATTTTACATTGGGATGACTACAAGATCTCTAAAGGAACGTATTTACAACCATATTCATGATATTAGAAAGAAAGATCCAAAAAGTGCCCTAACTAAACACATTCTGAACAATACAGAACATAGTTTTAGATTTAGGACACTGCAGTTGATACATCCCAATGATAGGAAAGGTGATACCTTCAACGATCTAGAAAGTATAGAGCTACAATGGATTCTAAAATTTAAAGCGCATTATACTCCAGGCCTTAACCAGTATGTTAGTGTTAGATCAGTCTTGAAGAAAAGAAGCCTGAAATAATAGAAAGTTCTCTTTTTCCATACATTAATGATCTTTGAAAGATCCTTAAGTGAAAATCCCTAAGTGGGATTTTTATTTAATTTATTGTTGTTATTTCTAGATCCCCTTTTTTTGAAATTATTTATATTTACATTTAATTATGCTATAAATCTCTGATAATGAGTTATATACCCCTATGTTCTATATAGAATAAGGATGTATTTAGATGGTGATATATTAATTTTACCACTAGTCTTCACCAACATTAACAACATTTTTTAATGACATTAGGATTATATATATATTATATATATATTGTCTATTATCTACAAGATGCGTTATATTCATACATTTTTGCTATGTACTATATAATGTATCAGCATCATTTTTGACACTTAAGGTACTTGATGCTTAAGGTATTAGACACTAAGCATCAGGATTATTCATAACTGAAATTACTTCCAATACATAGTGTCAGAGTATGGTTTATTAAAGAATGTCCATTAGTTGTATTTGTTTATTGATATATAATATTTAATTAAGTAATAAATAAACAAATAAATAATAAATATCAAATAATCTATATAGTAACATTTTATGAGTAGTTGGCTTTTAGGTGGTTAATACTTTTTGTATGCTTCTTAGATAAAATACTTCATCATTTTATATAGACATTATTTTACAACATGTCCCCTTGTTTCTTATACGGGCGTCTTCCATAAAACATAGTAAACATATATTATGCAAGGCGTCTAACCAAGTTGAAGGGCTGCTAGTTTTACTACATTTATATTTAACAAATGGCTTTAATGTCAAATAGTTTCATATAGTATGATTTTTCTGACAATTCGATTTAGTGAACTAGATGTTCCTATTGGGGTTGGGTTATAGTAACGCTATTAATGTCTAAACAGCGTGAAGTGATTTTTGAATAATTTTTTATTTTGTTGTCTGACATAATATATGAACAGTTTTGGGTAGTGAAACATCTATAAATAGAGCTCTTGGAGAACTGTGCTGCTATTTTATACAAATGGTTACTCTGATTACTATCTTTTGATTTTCATCATGCATATGCACTTTATTTAGGCGCATTGTTTTCTTGGATGTTTTTAAAGTTGATTAAAAAATTTTATGTATCTTGTTATACATTATGTTTTTATATATTTGAATTTAAATATGAGTCTGAATAATATGAGGTACTATTTGAATGAATTTATTAATATTGTATTATGTTTTTATAATTGTATTGATTTTAGAATGTGAATAGTGAGTGTAACGCTGCCGTTTGCAGTAACAGGAAATGTTCTTCAGTTACCTTTGCTGAATGTTAAGTACCACTTAGAACGTTTAATTTTACATCTTGACTAATCAATTAGGATGCTAATTACTAAATGGTTAATTAGAAGCATTATATAAGACCTGCCACATTTTACATGATTTAGATCTGAAGAAGCGTACAGTGTGTACGAGAAAGCGCTCATCTTTCCTGTTCTTTTTGTTACCAATAAAGAAGTATTTTGTTGCTGCATCATCGTGGAGTTCCTCATCCTTGTTTTTTCCAATATTTTCATTTGTTCGTGCTTTGGAGGTGAGGACCTTGGAGGTTTATTGCTGGGATTGTGTCATACACATCTTGAGGGACTGGGTTAGAAGAAGACGCTGTCTTCTTATTAGTAAAAGTCACAGAGGAAACCAAAGTAGAATAAACAGACAAAGGGTCTTAGAGGTCAGTCAAGGCTAAGCATACTCTATACTACTTAAACACTTTCTTAGGCAAAGCCTCAATAAAGTTAAGGAAACAACACGCTTTCTTGAAGACATTCTAAAACTCTGGGATTAATGAAGGAAAGGTCTCAGTATCTGGGGTCTCATGCTCCAAGAGATCACCAACCCTGGTAATCTCTGGGGTAGTCAAAGATAGAATCAATACAAATATATTGCTGAATCTAGGCAACATTTGGGAAAAAGAAAACATTTGTTTGGGTACCTGTACCTGCTTCATCATCAGAGAACTCCAACTGATCAGATTCAGGCTGGTCAGAGTCCGCAGACACAGGATATCATTCAAAAAAAGAATTCTTAGTAGGCTGACCAGTGGTGGAAGCAACAGCACTACTCACAACCTAGGTATACACCTTGTAATCACCTGCTTACAATGGATCTACTCATAGCCACCATCGCAGGTCAAATGACAGTCAAACTGCTGTCACACCACATGGCAAGCCTTCTGTCTCATTTTGGTATACACTACACTAGTAGGAGAATCACATGACAGAAAAATATCTACACTGACTACAGATTCTGCAGTCCTGACTTCCCTTGCACCTGAAGGGTTTGGCTCTCCCCTACCTGTAGTAGGCAATGGTACAGCCCTGAAGGCTGTGTCTGACCCTTGCATCATGCACAGTTATGGGTTCTACAACAGATGACCCAGAAGTAATAGAAGGTGAGTGGTCTGATAGCCTGCCCTAAGCTAAGGCTACTGCAGAGTCACAAGCCGATGGCCGAGACAACTTTTCTTTCTTCCTTCAATTTTTATGTGCAGATGTGGAAGGTTGGGGAGGGGGACATACTGGAATCCATTAAGACAGGGGGCAAAAAAACAGCCAGATCAACACAATGTACTGTAAGCATGGTCAGTCAACTACAAAATGGACAAATTCCACAAAGATGCCCTTATATTCACTGCTGCAGTATTCTTAACAGATAGGATTCCTGGTCTAGAAGCCTGAACATGTGGTCAGTTTACTAAAGACTACTTATTGCTTTTAAAAGGTACATCACTCAAATGCTCCTTGCATAGCACAGGGACATAAAGCTGATGTTAAAGCCTACCATAATCTGAACAAATCTTTTTACCATTGGTCTGTTTACCTGCATCCGTTTTTCTGCCAGTTGAATGCATTTTCGTTCTCCAATGCCTGCTTGCTGACTTCTATTGCAGCTGCAGATAAGTATTCCATTGGGAATTTTGTTTTTTTCCTTTACTTTTTTGTGCGCCTTGGGGTTAATATCATCCAGGAAGGGCAAATACCATTGTGGGAGACAGATTCGCTATAAAGACCACCACAATAAGTGTCCTTTTTTTGTCTAGGAGTTTCTCATGACCATACGTCTTGTTCGATTTGTCAGGTATTCATTCCAAAAACCCTTTACAGTAGACTTTCTTCCCTTTTCTTGTATCTTGAGAACCAGTGTCTTAAGCTTCTCGCTAAAGATACAGTGGAAGGAATCTCCCACCACAAGGTTCAGCCATTAAGGAAGAAGAAGAAGAAAGTGAAAAAGGTATGCTGTTCAGCCTCTGCCAGATTTTTCAACCAAGGTTGTTACAAACCTGGAGGTTCACCCAACTTTGTTGTCAGATTTCTCTGCCACAACCATGCTGGAGGCCAGTGAGTGTCAGACTGGCAGCATGTCTGAAGGCAGAACTGGCCTTTGGTCATCTGGTGCCCTAGGCAAAAGGTCTCCACAGCACCCCCCAACACCACTCTGTGCCCTCATCCTGGTCTACCTACACTATCCAGATTACTGGAAAAGTGGCCCTGCTGGAGTGGTGCCCTAGGCGATTGCCTAGTTGGCCTATGCCTAAGGCCGGCTATGTGAAGAGGCTTTGCAAGTGTCAGTCTTGGATGTTCAGGGGGAACCATGGCTGATGTTTTCAGTGGGGCCTAGAGGAGTTCATCAGTTTTTGGCAGGGGAAAAAGTTCCTACTATGGAACCAGACTGCTGTCCTGGGTTTGAGCCTTCTCAGTTTTTGGGAGGGGACCGTCCCTTAAAAAAGGAACAGAACATTAAATGCATTTCTTCTGTGCCTAGGGATCCACAAAGTGAGCGGCAAGCCTTCACTCAAGCCCTACTTACTGCTTTAATTTCCTTAAAGCTTCATCAAGTGGTTTTGGCTCCTGCTCCTCTACTCCCCTTAAAAGGTCTACAGAACATGATTTCTCTGAGGATGAGTCAGATTCGGATAATGAATCCCTGACTTATTCTACTCGAATTCCTTCTCCTTTAGACTATGGGTCAAAGGAGGAACAATCTTAGTCCAGATGTTCCTTTTGAGGAAATTTCCTTTAGGGACACAATCTAGGATGATGGATTTTTTTTTAAGTGGGATTGTGCTCAGGTCTCGGATATCCACAGGAGATACTAGGAGTTGCTGCAGTTGGAATCCCCTTAACCTGCAGCTATTCTTCTTGTTTTGGTTGCTTTGCTGGATCCTTTTTCCAGTGCCTCTCATCAGCTTGATTCTCTGCCCCTTGCTCCCAAGATGCCTGACAGGTTTTACAGGTGCCTGAGGATTGTTCTTTTCTATATAAATGTCCTGCTGTTGACCAGTCATGCCTGTAACCTCTGATAAGCTGCTTCAATTGCTTCCTTCACTCAAGTTATTGCCTCCTAACAAGGATAGCAGAACTATGGAAAGGATGGTAAGAAGGTTTACACTTCTGCTACTCTAGCTTTTAGGGCTAGTAATTATCAGACTCATATGTCTAGGTATGCATTTGGCTTTTCTTTCTCAGGCCTGTCAACTTATTTCTGATTTTCCAGATTCCAAGGGTAAAACGTTTGTTCTTTCCTTGTTAGGGACATCCTCTCAAGTCATTCATCATTCTATTAAATGTAGTTACAATGCAGTAGATGCCTCTTCTAGGGCTGCTGTTTTCGGTTCACTGAAGAGTATTCTTGGCTTAGGCTTCAATCTCTGTCTGATGATATTAAAGCTAAGTTGATGGATGCTCCTCTGGACTCTAAACTTTTGTTCAGGGAAGCTGGTGCTGGTTCAAGTCCCTTCAGGATAAAGGTAAGGCCTTACAGAAGCTTAAACATGTGTTTGTTTCTCCTGTGCCTAAATTTCAAAGAAACTGCCCAGCTAAGCCTGCATTTGTTCGTAGGCAATCCCACCAACCTACTAAAGGTAAAAAGAGTGGCAAACTGGGTCTTCCTGCTAAGGCTACACATTTTTCAGGGACTCTAAAGCTATCCTTTCCGGACAAACCAGGTGCTGTATGACTCTCCATCTCTTCCCAGCCACATTCCACCTTCTCTCTTTCTATCATTTAGGATTCTTGGGTTCTGTCTATCGGGTATTTCATGGTGTGGAAATCCCGTCCTTCTTTTATGGGCACTGCACCCTTCAAAGGCCTAACTCTCATTTCTTTCTTTCAAACTCTTCTTCCTCTGGCTTCCATTACTGCCAGGGAATTTATGAGAGCTCTGGGGTTCATGACATCCACCATTCCAATGCTCCCCTCTGGCCAAACTTCACAAGAAAATTTCAGTGGTTTTTGAAGTCAGTGTGGCTCCAACATGCACATCCTCTAGACTTTGTAGTTCCTCTTCTTCCTTGTCTCAGCCAGGAACTTCACTCGTGGATTCAGCAGTTGTCTCTGAATCCAGGGATCCCTTTTCATCCCCCTCTTCCATCTCAGGAATTGTTCACAGACGCTTCAGACATGGGATGGTGGGGCGACTGACTCCCTAAAAGTACAGGGGGTGTGATCGCCTCGTCAGCAGTAGCAGCACATCAGTGTCAAAGATATGAGAGCTTCTACTGGCTCTTCAGGCCTTTCATCCTCTTTATATCTCCAGGGCCTCTCAAGGAGTTTACAGACAACAGCACAGTGATGTGGTATAGCAACAAACAGGGAGGAATAAGACTTTTGCTTCTTTGCCACTTGGCACTTCTGGTATGGGATCTTGCGGTCAAGTATCAAATGACTCTTCAGGAAGTTTATATCCTTTACAGTCAGAAAAATTGTGGCAGACTCACTGAGCAGGTCCTTAACTCAGTCCCATGAATGGATGCTTCACAGGGATGTGTTTTTAGACATTATCCACCAGTGGGGTACTCAAGTGGATCTTTTTGCCTTCCCTCTGTACAGACAACTTCCTCTGTTTAGTGACAGAGTCCCAGGTCCTCTAGTGTGGAAGGTGGATGCCCTCTATTTTCTTGGAAGGGGATGTTTCTTTATGCATTCCCTCCCCTTTATCTTATTCCAAAAGTCCTGTTCAAGATTCAACATGATGCTCCCAAAATCTTAATTACTCCATTTTGGGCATAACAGCACTGGTTCCCTCAAAGTACAGTTTTGTACCTACCATAAATGTAGATGTTCGAGTGCTAATACAGCTGCAGTCATAACAGATGGGTTCTCCTGCCGTCAGGCGGGTCCTCGGTCGGCTGAATTCCAAAGTCTAGGTCCGGCGTCAGTTGTCGTCGCTTCTTCCCTGACGTCAGTGTGACAGGGGTATAAAGGAACCAGCCGACGTCATTTTCTTCAGTTTTTCTTGCCCCAGATGTCAGGTGCCCCCAGAAGGAAGGCAATACATAAATTTATATAATAAAGCAATGCAATATAATCAAAATACAGTAGTTGCAAGCAAATACACCATAAATGAATACCCCAATCAGGTTGTATGAGGAGGTGTTAGCCAATAGGCCTGTCCCAAGAGGGGAGGGAAACCTGGACTGCAGCTGTATTAGCACTCGAACATCTACATTTATGGTAGGTACAAAACTGTACTATGTTCATCGTGCATACAGCTGCAGTCATAACAGATGGGTAGAATCCCAAAGCTAAGAAAAGGGTGGTAGGCACTAGGTGGAACTAGGAGGAGCCAGGATGCCCTGCAAGACTGCAGTGGCAAAGCCTGCTCTAGTTTTGGAGTATAATGGTAGGTGGTAGTGCTTGGAGAAGGTATGTACAGAACTCCAAGTGGTTGCTTCCAAAATATCTTTGGTAGGAACTCCTCTGAGGAAAGCTGCAGAGGTAGCTGTGGCCCTTGTGGAGTGAGATCTGATGCCTGCAGGTACAGTTTTACCATGAAAAGAGTAACAAAAGCGTATGCAGTGGGCTATCCATTTTGAGATTGTCTGTTTGGAAATTGGCTTCCCTTGAGCTCCTATAGCATAGGACACAAAGAGCTGTTCTGTTTTTCTGAAAGGCTTTGTTCTGTCCAAATAATAACGCAGCTGTCTGTGGATGTCCAAGGAATGCAGTAGTCTCTCCCCTTTGTTTTGAGGATTAGGGCAAAAGGTCGGTAAGTGGATAGCCTGATTCAAAGCTACCCTGGATACCACCTTTGGCATAAAGGACGGGTTGGTTCATAAGGAAACTCTGTCCTGATGGAAGATGATAAAAGGCTGCACCAGCCATGAGGGCTTGTAGTTCCGATACCCTGCGAGCTGAGGTGATAGCCAGAAGGAAAGCTGTTTTCCAGGACAAATATTGCAAATCTGTTGAGGCAGCTGGCTCAAAGGGAGGCAAGGTCAGCTTTTCTAGAATGAAATTGAGGTCCCAAGCAGGTATTGGTTGTTTCCTTGGGGGTTTTATGTTCTTTGCCCCTCTGAGGAACTGTCTTAAGAGGGGGTGAGAGAATAAAGGTGGATCAGTGTTGTATTCTGCAGAAATGGCTGAGGCATGGATTTTGATGGAAGAAAATGAAAGTCCACTGCTTAGCAGCTTAGCTAGATACTGTAATATTTGAGGTAAATTCAGTTTTCCAGGATTCTGGCCCTTTTTCTCATTCCAGGCACAAAACCGTTTCCATTTTGCGGAGTAAGCTTTTCTAGTAGACGGCCTTCTGGCCTCCAAAATGACATCCTGCACCTCCTTGGAGAGTAGGGTCTGTTGTGATGTTAAGGAATCTTCCATGCGGCCAGATTGAGTGTTTTCAGCTGACTGTGAAGAGTTTTGAAGCTGTGCTGAGTCAGAAGAAGAGGCATTAGAGGCAGGGTCCATGGTGGAGAATGCGTCAGGCTCCTCAGGAGTGGATACCAGTGCTGTCTTGGCCAGTCTGGAGCAATGAGAATCATCTTTGGTCTGTCTGCTCTGGTTTTTAATAGAACTTTGGGCAGCAGAGGAAGAGGCGGAAAGGCATAAACTGTCATTGTTGTCCAACTGAAAGAGAGAGCGTCCACTCTCCAGGCCTGTGGATGAAAAGTCCTTGAGCAGAATTTTGTCAATTGGTGATTTTTGTGGGAGGCAAAGAGATCTGTATCTGGCCTTCCCCATGCTTGTATTATCTCTGTAAAAACTTGAGGATGCAACTTCCATTCATGTGGATCTGTCATACTTCTGCTTAGGTTGTCTGCCAGCGTGTTTTCCTTGCCTGGCAAGTACTGTGCTTGAAGTTCGATTTGTAATTCCAGAGCCATGTTCCAAAGTGACATGGCCAGCCTGCATAGGGGGTATGAATGGGTTCCTCCCTGTTTGTTTATGTACCACATTACTGTGGTGTTGTCTGTCCTTATCAATAGTTGACCTGGATGCAGAAGGTCTTTGAAAGCTATAATAGCATTTATTACTGCTAGCATTTCCTTTTGATTGATGTGAAGGTGCTTTTCTTTTTGGGACCATTTGCCCTGAATGCACCGATCTGTCATGTGCGCCCCCCAGGCATAGTCCGAGGAGTCTGTTGTGATGACTTGATTTGCTTGAGGCTTGCAGAATGGGAGACCTGTGTTTGTTTGGCATGCTTGAGCCCACCACAGAAATTCCTTTTGAAGACATGGAATTAGTGGTAATATTGTTTCCAAACTGTGGCTGTGTTGAGACCATAGGTTTTTCAGGTACCATTGAAGTTTCCTCATATGCAGCTTTGCACATGGGATTAGTAGGATGCAAGATGCCATGAATCCCAGAGCCTGCAGGATTTTCCTTGCAGTCAGCCTGGTGAAATTTGCTAGTTTTCTCAAGTACTGAGTTAGTTGCCCCTGTTTCTCGGGCGTGAGGTAGGCCATCTGGGTGTTTGTGTCCAAGTTGGCACCCAGGAAAATGATTTTCTGAGAGGGTATTAGCCTTGATTTCTTTTTGTTGACTTGCTGTCCGCTTGGATCAGGCAGTCGTCCAAATATGGGTATATTTGTATCCCTTGAAGTCTGCAGTAGGCAATTACTGATGCCAGGCATTTCGTGAATACTCTGGGTGCAGTAGATAAGCCAAAGGGCAATGCAGAGAATTGATAATGGGTTGAACCTGCAAGACATCTGAGGTATCTTCTGCAATTTTGTCTGATTGGGACATACAGGTATGCCTACTTGAGGTCCAATGTTACCAGCCAAGACTCCTTGCCCAGCATCTTGAATTTTGGTACGAGTAAAAATGTGTTTAGGATGGATAGGTCCAAAATAGGTCTCCGATCTTTTCCCTTCCTTGGTACCAGGAATAGTCTGGAATAAAAACCTTGACCTTGTTCTTGAGTAGGTACCTCTTGAATAGCTTTCATGTCCATGAGATCTGAAATTTGTCTTTGTGCCTCTGCCCTTTGATTGTGTGGCAGGTTTGGCAGGCCTCTCATTTTTGGAAGTGTGTGAAAATGGAATCTGTAGCCTCTGTTTATAATGTCCAGGATCCATTTGTCTTTTGTGACAATATGCCAATTTTTAGAAAATAATGCCAGTTTTCCATCTAAGGGTGCTGCCATTTGAGCCTTGTTTGGCATGCAAAGGGGAAAGGCATTGGGCTTACTTTCTGAATGGCTGCGAACTATCCTCACCACCTCTTTGTGTAGGAGCTTGCCATTGTCTGCCTCTAAACGATCCTTGAGATTGCCCTCTGCCCCTCGGGCGTCTGTATCTACCTCTTTGGGGTCTGTCCATAGCTGGAAAGGACCAACTTTTGGAGGGCCAATTTCTACTGAAACGTGGAGGTTGTACCTGTAGAAAATCTTTCACTGTTTGCATTGATTTAGCCTTTTTCTCCATTTTCTTTAATACCTCCTCAGCTTTAACACCAAATAATACATCCTTTTGTAGAGGGGCATCTAGTAATTTAGCTTTGATATGATCTGGTAAGGTTTTCTCCTTGAGCCAGGCATGTCTACGTATGACTGATCCTGTAACAGCAGCTCTACATGAGGCCTCTAGAGCATCAAAACCACATTGCAAGGTATGTTTACCCACTTGTTCTGCACTATGCATCAAATCCTGCAACTCCTTCAAGTCTGGTTGTTCAGGTTGTGACATTTTGCTTCTCAACTGTGATAACAGAAACTGTTGGTACTTTAACATATGGAACTGGCAGTTTAATGCCCTCATGGTTAAGGTGGCCGAGGTGTATACCTTTTTTCCCCACCTTTCTAAAGATCTGGAATCTCTCTCGGAAGGTAAAGGATTTTTAGCAGTGGAGGCCTTAATTCCCTTGGGGCCCTAATGTTCCTGTTCATCCGAGTACTCTGAAATAATGGAGGCCTGGTCAGAGGAGGGGGATTCTTCCTCCACTCTGGGCCTTTTGTCGGGGGGGGGGGTGAGAACCCCTGATAAGAGTAATTAAATCCTCAGCCATTTTAAGCATCTGTATTTTAGGCATGGGGCCTGGAGAAGGGCCCTGTGTAGCTGGTCTCTTAGAATGCATGGCTGCTTTAGACTTAGTGAAAGCCTTGATGGAAAAAGAAGAGGAAGGTCTGAAGACACCTGAGAGGAGGCAGACCTGTCTACATTTTGAGTTTCACCACCAAGAGTGGCTTTGGTATCTGTAGTCGGGGTGTGGGCAGAGGAGCCTGCGACCTCGGGCACAGAAGACACCACCAATGAAGTGTCGTCGGTAGGCAGGGGATGCGTAGGTGCCTCGCTGAGAACCGGACCACCTGTAGTCGGCCTTGGCGTGGTGTCAGTAGAGGCCACGGATCTCATGTGTCGGTCCTTATGTTTGCGTTTTTTAGACAAAACTGGAGTCGGAGTATCCGACGACATAATATAGTTAAATTTTCTGCCAAAATAGTGCTGGGTGAACTCCGCCCGACACTTAATGGTGCGTTTGTTGAATGTAGCACAAAAACGACAGACCAAGACGTCGTGGTCTGGGCCTAAGCAAGGAATGCAGAGGGAATGAAAATCCTTATGCGGTATTTGCTTCCCACATGAAATACAATTATTAACTTTGTCTGACATCGGTCTGAGGCAAGAAAAGTTTCAACGGGTACTTAGCTTTCAAGAAGACTTCGGTTGCAAAATTTTCGTAATTTCAGGAGCTGGCCGACCGGCACTTGCGAACTGCTTCTGCTTCGGGCACCGCGTGGCAAGAAAGACTGGAGAAAATGGTGTCGGCTGGTTCCATTATACCCCTGTCGCACTGACGTCAGGGAAGAAGCGACGACAACTGACGCCGGACCTAGACTTTGGTATTTGGCCGACCGAGGAATCCGCCTGACGGCAGGAAAACCCATCTGTTATGACTGCAGCTGTATGCACGATGAACATCTTCTGCAACTAGCCAGAGGCAATCATTACAAGTTACCTCACAGGGTGGATCTAATCACACAAGACAAGGGATCTCTCATCCATCCCCACTTGTCCAACCTTCAACTGACACTGTGGGCAATAGGATTTTGATTCCTCACACACACCTTTTTTCTGAGGACATGCTGCAAGTCCTGCAGGAGGCCAGGAAACCTACTACTAGGAAATTCTACTTATCCAAATGGAAGAGGCTTTCTATTTGGTGTCACTCGTAACCTGGAGACCCTTACTTTGACTGTTCATTTGGTACGCTCATTTGTGCGAGTTGCTCAGTGCTGGTTTGGCCTATTCTTCTGTTAATGCCTACCTTTTAGCCATCTCTGCTTTTTAGCCTTTTTCTCCTCCTTTAGCTTCTAGATTTGAGGTTAAACAATTTCTTAAAGGTATCCTTCATACAAGACCTCACAGAAAGCCTGTTCCTCCTCCCTGGGATCTAAATATTGTTTTGGAGAAGTTGACTCTGGCTCTTTTTCAACCTGCTGCTTCAGTTTCCTTGCTACATTGTTCCTGGAAGACTATTCCTTTTTTAGGTCTTACGTCTGCCAGATGGGTGTCTGAGTTCTAAGCTCTTATGGCATGTCCTCTGTTTCTGGTCTTTCATGAGGACAGGTGTTTTACAAATGGTCTCACTTGGTCAGTACGTTCCCTCTATACTTTTATATAATAAATCCATTCCTTTAGGTGAACCACATTTACCTCACCTGTATTATGCATTATATACTCTTGATCAGACATCTTTTTAAACCTATTATGGTATGTCATTCCTGATTTGGCTTAATGTTTTTATATTTGAATCAATTATCCAATTAACTAAAAGTATGCATAGTCAACTGCTTTTTAAAAGAGCTTTCTGTACTTTACCTACCATTTATTTAAAAAATACAGTAAATAACCTATTACATTAAAATTACTCAGTCTACAAATGAGTTATACACTTTGGGAATAAGGTTTTACATCTGAATATACTTACCGCCTCCATCTCTCTTAATATCATCTGGTGGATTTGTTGGTATATGCATTAGAGATGTAGGATGGGAAATATGTGAGAATTCAAATACAAATGCAATGACTTTAGGCTATGGTCCAGTGAAGTCACAATAGGCAAGTAGTAAAAGTAATAATCTGTGCCCTATTAGGTATAAGTATTTGAATACATACAGATTGTCATGGAAGCAAATAACACTTTAGAACATACATACACCTTAACAAAAATGCAGTGGATAGCCGTTAAGGAGTTCCAGGAAATTAAATATGATATAACAGTGACGGAGGCAAACAAAAGGGAATTCTGTTTTATTAATTAGGAAACAGTATGCAAACATGAGATAATTTATTGTAGAATTCAGCATATCACAAGATTAATGGTAATCAATAGATCCTTTGTTTCCCCATCTGCCCTATTAATTCCCTACTATATATCTAATACTCATATTTGACTATTTCTACTGTCTTCACTGGTAAAATTTCCCTCTGTAGTTGTATACAATACATCCAATCTTTTGGGCAGACCAGATTTTCCTCACATGTATTATGCATTGTATACTCCTGATCATACTTCTTTTTAAACCTTGTAAATATCCGTTTTTTTTATATCTTTGACATGTTATGTTACAATACTATACAGTTTAGTTACACTTTTTAATCTTACTTTGCTTTTGATACTAGGTATGTAAGCTGGGCCAAGCCTGCAAATGGTCAGACTTGTCAGTGATCTACCCCAGCAAATCAAATTAAATACATCATTAAATAAGTAAATCAAGCGTGATTTGAAATACTTGTTTGCAATTTCCTAGAAAGCTTTATTTTATTGTATCCTGAAGATGCACAGAGATACAAAGTCTACCCCCACTGTGGAGCTCAGTAATTCCCATCATCGTTTTTTTCTCCCAAGAGGTATCATTGTTGGTGAATGTTAAGACCAGTAGCATCGGGTTTTAGAAAAACACAGCATATCTGTTGAAATGATGTTAGGAGGGGATGGTAGATGCCAAATGCAATTATCAGTAGCCCATACACAGATATAAACCAAGAACATGATATCGCTGCAGTAGCTAAATTATTGGATGGATCACAAAAGACCAGTTTTGTCTTTTCTGTGTTACAGTTTTCTTTGTCACACAATTTTTTAATTTTTTTTCAGGACAGGGGTACTTTCAGCTATGTGGAATTTTATAGGGCCCTCTAGTTCCTGTGTAAACAAACATTTTCATTGGTCAATTTAAGTCGAATGCAAGAGAAAGACACTTCCAGAGGAAGAAATACTGCCAAAAGAATAATTTTTGTTTTTAGTGCAGTATACCTGGACTATTTTCTAAAAGAGAAGGTAAGTTTCTAACTGCTGTTTCAGAAACTGAATGTGATATGAAGTTTGTTATCAAATAAATTCAGCACCTGGACAAAACGTGGAAGAGGTTACACAAGAAGAAAAAAAAGTCAGTGCATTTTTGGCAATATAAATATGTTAGTCTGGAGAATTACTCAAAGAAAAAAAAAACGCTAGCAGAGAACAGTCATTTAGGCAATGGTTTTAAAAACAATGTATGATGTGCAATATGGAAAATATTCAGACTGAAATGATTACTGTAAATGACAGATCAGAAAACAAATGATCTACAGGACAGGTTTACTGGACAGCAGATAGAAAGAAATGGTCAGATGAGGAGCACCTTTACTTTTGTTACATAATATCATGATTTTAATGAGACATTTCTTAAAACAACATGAACAAATTAATATATAGACAGATAAGAACTGTAACAAGACTTTACCCACATTTCCAAAAGTGGCTTACCGCAGAAACAGAAATTTGAAGAATATATTATGTACTAGGTATCCTGGAACACCCCCTGCCCCCATGGGGGCTGCAATGCATGCCATACAGTACACAGTCTCTCCAGTAAAAAGACTGAGTAAAGACTTATGCTGGAAAATATCATAATTGTAATACCAGGCAAGTAATTTATCCAATAACATGGCAGCGGACCCAGTAAATATTATACTGGTAAAACCAAAAGGCCAGCAAAGAGCAGTATTATGGCAATAATGTCAAAAAGAATGATCAGAGACATCTGAGAGTACTTCAGCAATATGCATGTTGTTGATTAGTCATCTTTAGAATATTTTATTAGGGATGAACTGATACTAGAGAGGAGGGGTGATATGGAATGGAAATTAAGAATGTTAAATGCGTAATGTACATCCACAATCAAATCTTCTAAATAATGGTATGAATTCAGTTTTCTATGGGAGAGTTTTATAGTGGATTCTTTACTGAAGGGGTTTCATAACAGTCCAAAATTAAGTTATTTTAATAAATATGTGACTGAGCATGTTTTCATCAATTATTTCACTGAATTAAAGAGGAGTGGCATACAAATTTAAAACAAACTGGGGTTCATATCCCCTAGAAGTCAGTAGCCAGAGCACTTGTGATGAGGTGTTGCTGGGTGCAATAATGCTTTGTTAAATGGTAACTGCCACATTCTGAAATTTTTTGCTGAGTAAACATATTAAACTGAAATGCTCACTGAAATAATTCATTCATTAAAGTGTGCAATTACAGGCTGCTTGTAAAAAACTATATAAAGCATCTGTTCGCGAAGGCAGCACAATACCACTAAAACAGCTCGCTCAAATGTTTGGTTAAATCATCTATACCCTAAGGAAGTGCCGGGGCAGATAAATCAGTCTGCTCAGATCTGTAATTAATGGAAGGATGACAAATGGTTTCAAAGCAAATATAATAAGTCAAATTCAAAGCAAAGTACAATAGACAAAGAAAAGTAATAAAATCATATGCAAGGCTGAGACCAAGAAAAGGGAAACGATATATTCAAACAAGATCAACAACACTGTGCATTATAAACCCTTACATTCCCCAAAAATACATGTTGCCTTTATTAGCCTACCTTTATAACGACAATTTTTAGCAACAAAGCTCAAACAGATTTCTTCACTGTCTGCATTTCTCTTGGGGTTTTCAGGTACCTGACGAACACAGGTTGTTGGTTCTACAGAAAAACAAAGCCAAACAATTGCAGCTTACTTACAACAGGCTAACTTCATTCCAAAAACTGCTTAGCTACTTTATTTTTATTACCTTTAAAACTCATAGTACTTCTCAGAGGTTGTTTATAGATGACAATAAAAACTGCTAATTTAAATCCTTGATACTGATATAAAGTAATGCCATGTCTTACAATTGCTTTATAACTTGGTACTTTTTCATTTAACCACTGATATCTAAAGAATAGCTGCAGATGTTTCACACAGCATGTGGTAGTCAATAGTAGTCAATAAAAATACACACACACGCATTTTTATATATATATATATATATATATATATATATATATGTGTGTGTGTGTGTGTGTGTGTATATATATATATATATATATATATATGTATATATATATATATATATATATATATATATATATATATATATATGTCTTTTGTTTGTTTTTTTTTAACTGTTATAACTGGTTAAACTTGATGGTGGCATACAGATTCCTTTTAGAAACAATCTTGGAAACAAAGAGACAAATGTTTGCTTAATACTTATCGGTTACTGTGAATCACTAAAGGATTGAACATGGAACTGAGATCTGTCCTTAATACTTCTAATTTCAGATTCACTGTAATATAGGAGGATCCTTTGTTGGAAGATACAGAAACTCAAGGTGTATCTGCAAAACAGAAACAGCAGATGAGTTCTTAATAAGGTTAGATTGTCCACGCACAGACAAAACTCCCAATCGTTTAAGAACGTTTCAGAATCCATCACCTAATCCAACTGCTATATCCTTTCCATCTATCCTAAGCCTCACTATTCTTACCTTATTCTAACCTATATCTCCAATCTATCTATACAGGGCTGACACCAAATTCTATACAACCAGTACTACCATATGTTTATTCCTTTTTCAAGCTTGACCAATGACACTACCGCCATGTATATCATTTTACACGATGTATACTGACAGATGATTTATCTTTCTTATAGTACAATCTCTCTTACTACTGCAGATTGTTTTTTGTTCTTACTGTAACACAACCCAGTCTGTGACTGCAATTGGTCAATTTCTGATCACTACTCTACCCCGGTCAACAAAAATAAATAACTATAAAGAGGGTCCAGAGGACTAGTTTTGACAGTGCAAGGCATACCTAGCTGCAGACAAAGTGCAACATGGCAAACAAAAATATTTTGGTTACCTGAGCTTTTGCGCAATTTTTTTTCTGCTTAGCAGTCCGATCTCCTCCTGTCATGCTACATCTAACACTGCCTGACTGCTGTCTGTCTCAAAGTTCTCAGAGACATAAATCATGTTATGACAATAGATTTTACTCAGAACAGGATAGCAGCGTTCTGAGAATCACAAATGCAAACTATAAGTGTGAAAAGATGGCAGACTACTTGCTAACTTATACACACAAAACAAAGTACAAAATCAGCAGTTCATAAACTTAGGTAGAACTTCTGGAACATTCTCCAATAATAACATACACTCTTCAGCAGACATCAACATAATGCAATAATCTGCTTTTCCTCATTTAAATGACAGCTTAAGATTGTTACATTTCAAGAAGGTTCTCCATTGCTGAACATGTTTCCTTTGACTTCACACCCCAACAATCAGTAATTTTCCTTTATATCTGACAGTACTCTATTCAAATAAAAACAAGGTCAAAGCAAGATGGCAGTCTGTCTAATATCCCTGAGTTCAAACTGCAGCTTGACAAACAAAGCAGAGGTGTACTTTCTTTTCTAGACTTGCAATAAGCAATTGCAGCATGATGTCTGAAATAACTTCACAAAAACACAAATATAAGAAGCAATGTCTGAAATAATTCTACTTGAAGTTCATTCTGACACTTGTGCTTTAGCATTTATCTAACATTTATTTAATTTTTATTTATCCTTTGTTGACCAGGTGATATTTATACCATCAGGAAAATTTTGGCCAGGGAATCTGGGAACTTCCCCTACTCATCATTGATGTGAAGGGGACCCATTTTGCAGGAGCACCTCCTGTTTCGGCAGCAGATTAGGAGAGAAGGAGATGAAGGAGACGTGAGTGAAATGGAGGAGAAAGAACACAGGGACTGGAGAATGTGTACAGAATTCCAAGGAGATATTTCAAAGGAATCTGGTTGATGGAGATGAGTCAGCAAATTATGGATGTATAATTACAACCCTCCAGTCAAGAGGGTTACAGGATGATTTACTTAAAGAAATGGTGATGTGGGGCGAAACAGAAAATGAAGGAGAGGTTTCATTGTGGGAATATTGTACAGAAAATACAAAAAAAAGCCTGCAGAGATAATCCTGAAGAATAGTGGTGAGATGGAAAAGAAAACATATGCAGAGAAAGATGGCAGAAGAGGAGTAGCAGAAAAGAAGCCAAGAAAATGGAAAACAGGAGTACGTGGTAAGGAGTCAAAGTAAAGAGGACAAATAAATTAATGGGTACGTATGAAGTGTGGAATAATTTAATATCTCCTCTGGGTGTAAAAGCACATGAGGTTAGATCATTTATTCTTATTAATAAACAAACATATTGTGACATTATATAGAAAACTTTCCTTGGAGAATATCAGAAAAAGAAAGGCTGTAACGCATGGAATTAAGTCATAAATTCATTTAACAGGGAAACAAGAGAGACATTTAATGTACAATTTCAAACAGATAGAAAGACGGACCTTAAAAGGGCAATTGAAAACTACGTAACGTGCTGGACATCACAAATGTACAATGGGAAGAAATTTTAGAAGTAGTGAAACAGAAGAAAAATGAAATGACAAAATAATAAAGAAGAAATTAGTCATGAAGAATATATATATTTGGGAGGTAGTAACAGAAAAAAATTACATTGGTAAAAGACAGAAAAAGGAACATTAAAGGGATAAGTACAAAAGAAAAAAGAAAAAAGAAAGAAAAGGACGAAAAAGAATATATACAGCCAATTATTGGGGACTGCTATAACAGTTGAGGTGTTTGACTCACAGAAAAAAGATAGTGTTTGACTCTCACCTTTGGTAGGGAAACTGGCTAGGCTTAGAATGGCCTATTAAGAAAGCTAGCCGAATAATTAGCTATGAACTTATGAAACCACAAAACTAAGGAAAAAGGAAAATGAACATTTTAGATTGCTTTCTGTAAATGTGAATAGTATTAAACATATAGTAAGAGGAATAGTGATTTTGGAGTGGTGTAATACATGTGATGTAGATGTAATTATATTAGAAGACACAATAGTTTTAACAAATGAAAGATTACAAGAAGAGAAACTATGGGGAGGAAAGAATCTGGAATTTGGGAAATGAAAGATGCTCTGGAATAGCCATATGCTGTAGAAATACAGTAAAGACATTAGAAGCAACTTTAGCAAAAATGGGAAGATTAACCGCTGCAGATTTTAAATGGAAAGGGCTATGATACAGAATTATAACATTAAATTTATACTAGTTATAAAGAAAAAGCTTACTTCATCAGAATTTAGACTACATAGTGATAAATATGAATACAGTAGAATTGCAATTTAATAGGAAAGCATAAAAAGAAAGGAAATGATACAAGAAAAACTGTTAGAAGTTATAAGATGTGGTAAGTTAAAACTCTGGGTCAAAAATTCATGGGGCTAAAATGGTGCATTAAAAACAGATTATTTTAAAGTATCAGAAGGTTTAATTATAGGTGAAGGGGAGGTAGTTGAAACAAGATTTTCTGATCATCTTGCAATATGGCTAGAGATAAAGGAAAAAGTACAGTTTTGTACCTACCATAAATGTAGATGTTCGATTGCTCATACAGCTGCAGTCATAACAGATGGGTTATCCTGCCGTCAGGCGGGTCCTCGGTCGGCCGAATTCCAAAGTCTAGGTCCGGCGTTGGTTGTCGTCGCTTCTTCCCTGACGTCAGTACGGCAGGGGTATAAAAGAGGCAGCCAACACCATTTTCTTCAGGTTTTCTTGCCCCAGATGTCAGGTGCCCCCAGAAGGAAGGCAAACATAATATGCAAAAATGCAATGTTGATAAATCAAAAACAGTAGTTGCAAGCAAATACACTATAAAAGAATACCCCAAAAAGGTTATATGAAAGGTGTTTGTCATAAGGCCTGTCCTAAGAGGGGATGGAGGGAGGGAAACCTGGACTGTAGCTGTATGAGCACTCGAACATCTACAGTTATGGTAGGTACAAAACTGTACTATGTTCATCGTGCATACAGCTGCAGTCATAACAGATGGGAAGAATCCCAAAGCTAAGTAAGGGTGGTAGGCACTAAGTGGAACTAGGAGGGGCTAGGATGCCCTGCAGGACTGCTGTGGCAAAGCCCGCTCTAGATTTAGAGTATAGTGGGAGGTGATAGTGCTTGGAGAAAGTGTGCACTGAACTCCAGGTGGCTGCTTCCAAAATGTCCTTGGTAGGGACCCCCCTGAGGATGGCTGCAGAGGTAGCTGTGGCTCTGGTGGAGTGGAATCTGATGCAAGCAGGCACAGATTTTCCATGAAATGAGTAACAAAAGCGTATGCAGTGGGCTATCCTCTTTGAAATTGTCTGTTTGGAAATAGCCTTTCCTTGAGCACCTGCAGCATAGGACAAAAAGAGTTGCCCAGATTTCCTGAATGGCTTTGTCCTGTCCAAATAATAACGAAGTTGTCTGTGAATGTCCAAGGAATGTAGTAGTCTTTCCCCTTTGTTTTGTGGATTAGGGTAAAAGGTAGGTAAGTGGATAGTCTGATTTAAAGCTACACTGGATACTACCTTTGGCATAAAGGTATGGCTGGTTCATAAGGAAACTCTGTCCTGATGGAAAATGATGAATGGTTGCACAGCCATGAGGGCCTGTAGCTCTGAAACCCTGCGAGCTGAGGTGATAGCCAGAAGAAAGGCGGTTTTCCATGACAAGTACTGTAACTCTGATGAAGAAGCTGGCTCGAAGGGAGGAAGGGTCAAGCTTTTCCAATACGAAGTTGAGGTCCCAAGCAGGGACTGGTGGTTTCCTTGGGGGTTTTATATTCTTTGCCCCTCTGAGGAACTGCCTTAAGAGAGGATGAGAGAATAAAGGAGGATCTGTGTTGTATTGTGCAGAAATGGCTGAAGCGTGGATCTTGATGGAGGAGAAGGAAAGTCCATTGTTTAACATCTCCGCCAGGTACTGTAAAATTTGAGGTATATTTATTACCCAAGGATTCTGTCCCTTCTTTTGATTCCAGGCACAAAATCGTTTCCATTTTGCGGACTAGGCCTTTCCAGTAGAAGGTCTTCTGGCCTCCAGGATGACATCCTGCACCTCCTTGGAGAGGAGAAACTGTTGGAAAATCAAAGAATTCTCCGTGCAGCTAGATTTAGAGTTTTGAGATGGCTGTGAAGAGTTTTGTAGTTGTGCTGGGACAACAGAAGAGGGACTAGAGGTAGGATCCATGGTTGGGAATGTGTCAGGCTCTTCAAGAGCAGATACCAGTGTTGTCTTGGCCAGTCTGGAGCAATGAGAATAATTTTCAGCCTCTCTGCTCTGGCTTTTAATAGAACTTTGGGCAGCAGAGGAAGAGGCGGGAAGGCGTAGACTGTCAATGTTGCCCAATTGAAGGAAAGTGCGTCCACTTTCCAGGCCTGCGGATGATAGGTCCTTGAACAAAATTTTTTTCAACTGGCAATTTCTGTGGGTAGCAAAGAGATCTCTGTCTGGCTGTCCCCATGCCTGAGTTATCTTTGTGAAAACTTGAGGATGCAACTTCCATTTGTGTGGCTCTGTCATATTTCTGCTTAGGTTGTCTGCCAGTGTGTTTTCCTTCCCTGGCAGGAATTGTGCCTGTAGTTGAATTTGCAATTCCAGTGCTGTGTTCCATAGGGTCATGGCTTGCCTGCACAGGGGGTATGAATGAGTTCCCCCCTGTTTGTTTATGTACCACATCACTGTGGTGTTGTCTGTCTTTATCAACAGCTGGCCTGGATGTAGTAGGTCTTTGAAGGTCATAATAGCCTTTTGCATGGCTATCATTTCCTTTTGGTTGATGTGAAGGTGCTTCTCTTTTCATGTCCATTTTCCCTGAATGCACTGACCTGTCATGTGTGCTCCCCAGGCGTAGTCTAAGGCGTCTGTTGTGATGATTTGAGTTGCTTGAGGTACACAGAAAGGAAGACCTGTGTTTCTTTGGCAAGCTTGAGCCCACCACAAATTCCTTTTGAAGGCATGGAATGAGTGGTATAATTGCTTCCAAGCTGTGGCTGTGTTGAGACCATAAGTTTTTAGGTACCATTGAAGTTTCCTCATATGCAGCTTTGCACATGGGATTAGTAGGATGCAAGATGCCATGTATCCCAGAGCCTGCAGGACTTTCCTTGCAGTTAGCCTGGTGTACGTTGCCATTTTTCTGAAGTATTGAAAAAGTTGCGCTTGCTTGTCTGGCATGAGGTAGGCCATCTGGGTGGTTGTATCCAAGCTGGCACACAGGAAAATTATTTATTTGTTGAGAGGGTATTAGTTTTGATTTCTTTTTGTTGACTGTGTATTCCAGGAAGTTCAACAGTTTTATTACAAACGCCAGGTGCTGCAGTAGTATGTCCTTGCTGTCCGCTTGGATCAGGCAGTCGTCCAGATATGGGTAGATTTGTATCCCTTGTAGTCTGCAGAAGGCGATTACTGATGCCAGGCATTTCGTAAACACTCTGGGTGCAGTAGATAAGCCAAAGGGCAATGCAGAGAATTGGTAATGGGTTGAACCTGCAAGAAATCTGAGGTATCTTCTGCAATCTTGTCTGATACGGACATGCAGGTATGCCTCCTTGAGGTCCAATGGTACCAGCCAAGACTCCTCGCCCAGCATGGGAAGAAGCTGCTGTAATGTGAGCATCTTGAATTTTGGCACCTGTAGAAAAGTGTTTAGGATGGATAGGTCTAAGGTAAGTCTCCAATCTTTGTCTTTCCTTGGTACCAGGAATAGTCTGGAATAAAACCCTTGACCTTGTTCTTTTGCAGGTACCTCTTGAATTGCTTTCATGTCCATGAGAGCTGATACTTGTTTTTGTGCCTCTGCCCTTTGATTTTGTGGCAGGTTTGGCATGCCTCTCATTTTTGGAAGGGTGTGAAAGTGGAACTTGTAGCCTCTGTCTATAATGTCCAGAAACCATTTGTCTTTTGTAACAATATGCCAATTTTTTGAGAATAATGTAAGTTTTCCGCCCAAAGGTGCTGCCATTAAAGCTTTGCTTGGCAGGTGTAGGGGGAAGTCATTGTGTCTGTTTTCTGAAAGACTGTGATCTATCTTCTCCACCTCTTGAGGTTGGTGCTTGCCACTGTCTTGCTCTGAAAGATCCTTGAGGTTGCCCTCTACCCCTTGGATGCCTGTATCTGCCCCGTTGAGGTCTATTCGTGGCTGGAAAGGACCAATTTTTTGAAGGCCAGTTTCTGCTGAAACATGGAGGCTGTACCTGCAGGAAATCTTTCACTGTTTGCATTGATTTTGCTTTTTCCTCCATTTTCTTTAGCACTTACTCAGCTTTAACACCAAACAATACATCTTTTTGAAGAGGTGCATCTAATAATTTAGCTTTGACATGATCTGGTAAGGTTTGCTCTTTGAGCCAAGCATGCCTACGTATAACAGACCCCGTAACAGCAGCTCTACATGAGGCCTCTAAAGCATCAAAACCACACTGCAAGGTATGTTTACCTACTTTCTCTGCACCATGCAACAAATCCTGCAACTCTCTTAAATCTGGTTGTTCTGGTTGTGTCATCTTGCTTTTCAGCTGAGATATCAAAAACTGTTGATACTTTAACATATGGAACTGACAGTTTAATGCCCTCATGGTTAAAGTGGCCGAGGTGTACACCTTTTTCCCCCACCTTTCTAAAGCTCTGGAATCTATCTCTGAAAGTAATGGGTTTTTAGCAGTAAAGGCCTTAACTCCCTTGGGACCCTGTGAAATAGTTTCTGGGTCAGCAGTATGGCTTTTATATAGGAACTGGTGAGAATAAGGAACCCGGTAATACCTGTCTGGTTTAACAGGAGCTGGAGGCAAAGAATCAGGATTAAGGCTGGCTTCTGTATACACATCATCCAATATATCTAAAACAGGAGGGATTAGCCAGAGGCCTATGCTGGGGGAGCAGAAGAAATTCCCTGAGCCTTTTCTTGGAATCTGAGTAATCTTGGCCTTCCCAGTGAAAGTGTTCCCTCAATGTATGCAGGGTTTCCCCAAAAGAGAAGTCCTCGGGGGGGGGGGGTGAGGGAATAGACTCCTCTGCATCAGAGTCTTCGAATGGAGAATAGGCATAATCCTGGTCCTCAGATAGTTCTGAGGTAATAGAAGCTTGATCTGAGGAAGGGTAATCTTCCTCTAATCTGGGCCTTTTGTCAGAGGGGGGTTGAGAACCCCTGATAAGAGTAATCAAGTCCTCAGCCATTTTAAGCATCTGTTTTTTAGGCATGGTGCCTTGAGAGGGTGTCTGAGGAACCTGTTTTTTTGGTTTTCATGGCTGTTTTAGATTTAGTGAAGGCTTTAACAGAGAAGGATGAAGGCCTGAAGACCCCTTGAGAAATGGCAGGCCTGTCTAAATTCTGAGTTTCCAGGCCTGGCGTGGCATCGGTATCTGTAGTAGGAATGGGGGCCGAGGAGCCTGCGACCTCGGGTACTGAAGACACCGGTAATGCATTGTCATCGGTACTCAGGGGCTGCGTAGGCGCCTAGCTGAGTACCGGAGAACCAGTAGTCGGCCTTAGCGTGGTTTCAGTAGGTGGTGCGGACCTCGTATGTCGGTCCTTATCTTTGCATTTTTTGCTCAAAACTGGAGTCGGAGTATCTGACGACATAATATAATTAAACTTTTTGCCAAAAAAGTGAAGGGCGAACTCCGCCTGACGCTTACTAGTGCGTTTGTTGAATCCAGCACAAAAACGTCAGGCCGAGATGTTGTGGTCTGGGCCTAAGCAAGGTATACAGAAAGAGTGGAAATCCTTATGCGGTATTTGCTTCCCACAAGAAATGCAATTATTAACTTTGTCTGACATCGGTCTGAGGCAAGAAAAGTTTCCCCAATGGGGTACTTCGCTTTCAAGAAGACTTTGGCTGAAATACTTTTGTAAATCTCAGGAGCTGGCCGACTGGCACTTGCGAACTGCTTCTGTTTCGGGCACCGCGCAGCAAGAAAGACTGGAGAAAATGGCGTCGGCTGCCTCTTTTATACCCTTGCCGCACTGACGTCACGGAAGAAGCGACGACAACCGACGCCGGACCTAGACTTTGGACTTCGGCCGACCGAGGACCCACCTGACGGCAGGATAACCCATCTGTTATGACTGCAGCTGTATGCACGATGAACATCAAAGAATATACAAAAACAGGCACAGAAATAAAAAGGATCAATGAGAAAGCATGTTAAGAAGAAGGAAAGGGATAAGTAATGGAAAGATCATATTACTATCAAAATATTTTATAAAAACTGGTCTGAATGGTGGATATTTAAGGATTTTTTTTTTTACAGTGGTCATATGATGTGAAAAAAGTAGAGAGAAAAATATTAAAACATATACTGATGCATTAAAAGATTTAGGACATAATGACAGAAAGTACTTCGACAAAGAAAATTATATTACAGCAAAACAATAAAAAATACAAGAATTACTATATAAGCAAAGATATTTTTACAAAGGAAAAGAGAAGTATCATGTTACTTCAGCAGGTTAGTAAAAGAAAATGATAATGTAATGAGAGAAACAAAATGTAAAAGAAGAAACAGAAATAACTCAGGGGGGTGGAGATTATTCATAGTGTAGTAAAATATGTACAAGAAATGTTTAAAGAAAAAATAAGGTAGTGAAAAAAAATATGGAAAGTAAAGAAACTAAACAGAAAAACAGAATAAGGAGTTGGAAAATGAGATGTATTTAAATAAGATAGATAAAGTATCAGAAAAGGTAAATATAGATTTGGCTGCAGGACCAGATGAGATAGGGTATGAGATGTATAAATATTTAAGGGATTGACAAAAATATTTTTTAAAGATTTTTGAATGAATGGTTAAATGAAGACAATACCCTGTTCTAAGGATTTGGGTGGACTGATAAGTCCTGTGCTGAGCAGTGTGGATATTCTAAAGTGGTCGTATCTTCCATAAAATGTTCCGTTCCATTTATACTCACTGGGATGAGCAGTGTGGATATTCTAAAGTGGTCATATCTTCCATAAAATGTTCTGTTCCATTTATACTCACTGGGATGAGCAGTGTGGATATTCTAAAGTGGTCATATCTTCCATAAAATGTTCCGTTCCATTTATACTCGCTGGGATGTATCTAGTGAGCTGTTGAAGCAGAATCGAAAGGTCTCCTGGTAATGCTGCCATTAAAATCCAAAAATGTGTTAAAACACAGTGTTCTAAAGTAAAATTTATTAAAACAAAAAATTTTGACATAAATGAACCTTATGGAACAAGGTGCTGTCTTTAATATGGAATCCTGGTTAGCGAACCTAGATTTTAAACTAAATACTTATTTGATTATCAATAGGGGTTCCTTAAGGAACCAGCTTAAGCAGTCTGAGGACAGTTTAATTAAATACAGAAATCTCTACAAATGGACATGTATTTATCAGAACATATTAAGTTGAAAAGGGTCCCAGATGAAAGTTAGAAATGTCAGCAAGTTGAACATGGACTGTTGCTGCTGCAGCTCCTTTATTGAATATAATGGTCAAGAATTCTAGACTAGAGGCCATAGGGGCTTGGTAAGGATCGATATTGTTTTTAGACGCCCATATAGAAAATGATTTCATTTGATGAAGTACAGCTTCCAGGTAGAGGATTTTTGAGAGGAAAGGAGAATTTGCTTCATCTCATTGGAAAGGTTATAGAACCTGGCTATGATGGGAATTGGAGCAGCCAAGCTGCCAGCATCAGGGACTGCAGAGAGGGATGAAGTCCCCCAAGTGTGTCAGAAGGTCTGGAACTGGGTCCAGAATCCAGGGGGTCCTCCAAAAGATGAAGTCGAAGGAAGGGGAACCAAATCTGATGAGGCCAATAGGGAGCTATTAGAATGATTGTCCTTCCTAGGGCTTTGGCTTTCTGTAGTACCCTGGGTATCAACGGGATTGGTGGGAATGCATAGAGGAGACTCAGGGGCCAATCATGAATGAGTGCGTCCCTTGGGGCTTCTCCCGGAGGGGGAATCAGAGTGAAGTAGCTTCTGCATTTGGTGTTCATGTGACTGGCAAAAAGGTCACAGCAAGGCTGGCCCCACCTGTGGAATATCCTGTCCACTATTTCCATCTTGAGGGACCACTCGTGGGGAAACTAAATGCTCTGCTCAACTTGTCAGCTAACACATTGGATTTCCCAGGGATGTGTATTGCTAACAGAAAGTGCTGGGTGGAAATAGCCCACTGCCATACTCTGAGGGCCTTGCAACAAAGGGGTAAGATCTGGTTCCTCCTTGTTTGTTCAAATACTAGACCACTGACATGTAGTCCATCTGAATCGCAATCGTACCCAGAGGAAGATATTCCTGTAAGTGCTGCAACACCAAAAGTACTGCTCTCATCTCTAGGACACTGATATGCAGATGTGTCTCTTGATAGGTCCATGTGCCTTGGGTTATCTTTCCCTGAAAATGCCCCCCACCCTATCAGGGAAGCGTCCGTGGTCACTGCGGCCACTGGAGGGGGTAGCACAAATGGACGTCCTATCGTAACATGAAGATAGGTCAACCACCACTGAAGATCCTTTTTACAGGAATTTGTAATCATTATCATGTGAGGGATCTAGGACACTTGCTCGAAAAAGCAAGTGTCCGAATCCATATATACCAATCATAGTTTAACAAAAGCGCTTTAAATCGAAAAAGCACTTCAGTTAAACTGTGGAAAAAAAAAAAAAACACTAAATGTTTTTGCACCCCCCCCCTCCTTAAATATTCTCACTCCAAGGTCATACTACAGTGGAGTAAAGGAATATTCCCTTACTCGCACCGCAGTGCGACTGGCATAATACTCTCGCATACCTGAAATTGCTGCTTCGATGAACAGCAATTTCGGGTATGTGTGAGCGCGAATTTGACTTTCAGTGAAAGTTAAATTCGCGCAAGTGTCCGGGTTCCCATGTGAGACATGGGGGAGCTTTTGTTAAGACCACTGAGTGAACACAGCCATTGTAGTATCCGCATGTGCATACAACCTAGTGGTATGGCTAGAATTGCTGCTGCCATCATGCCTAACAATTTCAGAACTTCTGATGCTGGTGCTTTGTCTTTGGATATTAGAATGCGGACATGCTGATGGAGAAGAAAGACTCTTTCTACTAAAAGTTTTAGCATGGTGGTGGTGGTATCCAGTTCTGATTCGATAAAGACGATATGCTGTGATGGCAACAAGGCAGATTTTACTGAGTTTATTGCAATGCCCAGCTGATTGCAAAGTATCAGTGTGGACTCCCTGGCCTGATTGAGTTGATACCTGGTGGTGGCGGTAAGGAGCCAATCGTCTAGGTACAGAAACACCTGGAATCCTAAACGCCTCAGGTGAGCCGTGACCATTGCCATGCATTTGGTGAACACTCTGGGGGCTGTAGTGAGACCAAAGGGCTGGGCTCAAAACTGGTAATGATTGGCTCCCAGCTGGAAGCGCAGATAATCCCTGGATGGCCTGCCCATTTTTATGGTGTAGTACGCATCCTGGAGATCTATCGACCACATCCAGTTGTCTTTCCCTAAGAAGGGAAGTATCAACTGAAGCATAACCATCCGGAACTTCTCTTTCTTGACAGAATTGTTCGGTCTGCTTAGGTCTAATATGGGTCTCCAGTCCCCTGTCTTTTTTGGAACTAAAAAGAATCTGGTGTAAGTTCCAGATCCTGTCTGGTCTGCTGGGACTGGTTGGATAACTCTGTCTTAGCAATGTCTGGACCTCTACTGCTGCGTGTTCCCTACAACTGGGTGGAACGTCCGGGATTTTTCTTGTCGGTGGAGGGAGTGTGGTGAATGGGATGAAGTGTCCTCTGGAAATGATACTTTGTACCCAGCTGTCTTTTATTATTTTAAGCCAGGCATCTGAGTACAAAGATAAGTGACCCTTGACTGTCTCCAGAGCAGGACAGTCGGGCCTCCTTTCAGGAGTGCTGGTAGGGCTTCCCAAAGAAGTGATCTCTGTCCCCCTGGTTTTGTGAACCCCCTAAGTCACAAGGGCGGCATCTTCCACTATTGCCCCATCCTCTGCCCCTGGAGGGGGGTTGACCACGTGTGTCCTGAAAGGCTTCTTGGGCTTTTCGGAACCACATTTTTCCTCCCTTTTGACCCTTGGGGTAGGGTATGGTAGGGGTGGAAAAACGGACTCTGATGGCAGACAGAGTCTTTCCTCTTGCTCATACCTGTTCAAAGTTTCTTTAACTTTGGACCCAAAAAGGAACGAGCCATCAGAGTATTCACAAAGGATGACTTGAAGGGCTCCGCAAAGGAACAAAAGCGCATCCAGGAGTGTCTCCTAAGAGCAACTCCTGCACCCACTGCCCTACTCATTCCATCAGCTGCATATGAAATGAGAAGCATAGACGAGTTCACTATGGAGTGGAGGGTAGTAAGCTGGGAGGCAACTTTGTCTGAAGCTCCTGCAGCTACTGTACCCTGAAGAGCATCTCCCAGCTGTTTAAGGAGATCTCTTTGTAGTCTCGTAAAATGGGTTAAATAGTTAAGCGGAGTGCAAAGGTTGCTGAACTAAACATGCACTTCCCATATCTATCCATGATCCTGGAGTCTCTGTTAGGAGGATGGATAGATGAGGAAGTTTCAGACATTTCCTTTTTGGTGGCTGCCGCCACCATCATGCCATCAACTGGCACACCTTTTGACAAGAAAGATTTATCCTGGGGGGCATATATAAACTTATTAGGCCTCCTAGGGACAGGCTCCATAGTATCCAGAGACTCCCACACCCTTCGTGAGACCAGCTGCATAAGCTCATTGAAGGGCGGAGACACTCAAGAGATGGAGGGCTGAGACCCAAAAGCCTTCAGGAGAACTGGCTCATCCTCAGTAAGGTTTTTGGACCACCTGTCACCCCTCTGCCTAAGGATTTCAAGTATCTCAGCAAAGGGACCATGGGGACCCTTCTGACTCATCCAAGTCGGTATCAGATGTTAGACATTCTCTTCCTGGGAACCTAATCAGTGGGAGCTTCCGGTGAGGTCTTGGAAGAGCAAGGACTACCCAGAATGGGTCTTGCCACCCTGCTGAAACATCTACATCCTTTCTTTCATCACTGAACCAAATAAGGTGGCTCTTTTAAAGGGGGCATTTGTGAAGGACACTAACGTTTTCCGTAAAATCATAGAGATGAAACCATGTGTGGCATCCGATGGCAATGCCTGGTCTTGCTGCTCTCACAGACCCATCCACTGAAATTATGTAATGGACAGGTTGCTGATGTCACACACTGTTGACAGAGTGGCTTGAAGTTGCTTTTTCAGCTCTGGCATAATGCAGTCTTCAGAGGGAATAAAGCTTTCTGAGTGAGATCCCTCTGTAGTCATATGAATGACATAGTTCTTGGCCTGGACAGCAAAGGAGTTGGAAGAATACACCCACTTCCTAAGTCTGTCCATAGCTCAGGACTCCTTGTTGGTGGGGGGGAATGGATAGATGAAGAGTCCATAGGCAGCTGTTTTGGTGGCTGTCACAATTACAATGGAGTCTACTGTGAAGTATTCACCCACCCAGAATGGCTTATCTTGAGGAGGATGCAGTATCTTTTTGGGCTTCTTCAGGACCGACTTCCATGAGTCAGGTTTCTGCCATGATTCTCTGTCTACTAACTACACCAACTCGTTAGCAGGAGGGACCACCCATGAATTAGGAGTCATCATTCTGCATGCCTCATATAATACTGCTTCAGACTGAGAGGGTGGGTCAGTTGACCAGGATTCCCTCTGTCTCATGAGCTCCAGGATCTCTCCAAAGGAAACATTCTCTGTATGAGACTATAGGGAGCCATCTTAACAATTCGAATCAGTATCCAAAGTGACGGATTCAGCTGATGAGTCTAACCCTCTTCTTGGGTGTTTCAGGAGATGAGGCTCTGGAGTCTTCCAAGGACTGCCTCTGTGATAATGCAAGATGTTTGGGGTCTGTGGAACAAATCTGTCCAGACGATGCCTGATGAAAAGCCAAACCCAGTCAGCATGGATCATGGGGTGGAACCATGACAAAATGATCCTCCCCAGCACTCCGAAAGTAGCTCCAACATCCATGTGATCCAAAGAAACCATGCGTGTGTCCAGATTCAACTCCCAAAATGAATAGTGTCATAATAACCTGGGTGGGATCCTTAGATTGGACTGTGGTGTCAACACTGAGGCAGGGACTGTAGCTCTCAGTGATTCATTTGGACTGTAGCTGAGGTCTCAGAAGCTGACATCTCTGCTAGCACCAAGAGTACCATCCACTGGAGTAAGATGCAAAATCCCTGAAGTCAATGATACCTGCATCAATGATTCTATGATCACAAGACCTGGTCGACAAAATGGATACAATGGGACTGCAGCCGATGTACACACTGGTGAGGGAACCTGGACTGGGTTGAAATATATGGATACAATCTGATTCAGAGGTGCTAGAGTTGCAATAACCCCCATCTCGATTAGCGTTTAAAAGAATGTCTATAAAGGGCACTCCAGATAGACTTCTGGGGAACTTTTACAGGATTTAAAGGACATCATAGATACAGCTGAAGAGGATCTAAAAACAGGTTTCTCAGTTCTCTTGAGAAAATCTTAAACAGTAATAGAAGCTATTAACTCTGGATCCAGAAGAGAGTTATAAGTTGGGGTCTGAGCCACATGGTGTTCAATTCTCAGTGTCTTTTGGAGTCGGTACTGAAGCTAAAGAATCTGATGGATACTTCTTAAAATCCAAATACTTGGGCTTTAGGAATCTGTTAGAACACTTTTTGGTTTTGACTGCTAAAGGGTTTCTTCCAGATCTGGTGCTAATCAGCTTATTCCTTCTCCTAACAGCGTTCTAAGCAAAGACGTAGCACAGATGTCGTATAAGGCACCAAGATGTGTAACCCTCAAACAGACCATATAGTGACCATGGGGTCTTACAGGGGAATTATATGCCCACATTTGGAGGATTTCTTGAAGCTGGTAGCTTTCTCAATTACAACACAAAAAACAGCACACACTGCTTTCAACTACAAGACTACATTAATTACTCATGACTAATTATATTTCCCCAAGTCCAAATATACAAGCTCAACCTGTATGCCAGAAACACACCCACACAGCAGTTCTACAAGATTAATAACTATAAGAAAAACACACAATTACTACAAATAACAGCATTAAATATATTCTCAACTTTAGAACACACACTAGAAAAACAGTTGACAAAATGGTGCCAAGGCCACAAATGAAAAGGCTCAAAGAAAACTTCAAACATCTGAGGAAAAACAGTCAAAATTAAGTATTCTAACTATAGATCAAAACTTATACAACTAAGGCCAATTGGCTGCAATAAGCTATTCTCTACTGATTTTGGTTAACAAATAAGAGGCAGAGCACTTATCTGCTGAGATCAGCATTGTTGCTTCAAGAGGAGGCAAATGAGATCTGAGCTAATCAGGGAGGAGCAGGGCATTGTGGGTAAAAGTTTCCGGACGACTTGAAGTTGTAGGACTGAATCAGTTTGATTGTAGAGGGCTCAAGGACCCATACATTGGATCAAACAGACTGGATGAATAGGATCCTGCATTCAGGACCAGCCTTAGGTCAACTGGCGCCCTAGGCAAAAGGGCTCCACGGTGCCTCCCCCACACCACCTGGTGCCCTCATCCTGATCTACCTACACCAAATAAATACTGGAAAAGTGCTCCTGCTAGAGCGGTGCCCTAGACGGCCACCTAGTTGGCCTATGCCTAAGGCCGGCTAGGCCTGCATTATACATGCTCAGTCACAAGTTGTAAATGATATCTTTACATTCATCTAATATATGTATGTGAGCTCCCCAGCTTCTGAGTAAATATGACATAAATAATATATGTGTTTTAAATGGAGGCAAGCCCTACTGCAACCTGAAACTCTATCTTAATTTTCTATCAATCACTGTGTTTTGGAGAAAGAGTGAGAGAGGAAATCCATCTCTATTCACACTTTTTTGAGGGTGCACATATTCTGGATGACCCCACAATTCACTCACTATTTTACTAATATGAAACCAGTGACATAACTTGAGCAACTATGAAGTCAAGCTACAATGCTCCAACAACGCTGAGTTGAACTTCAAGCCCATCTGAAACTTTTACCCACAATGCCCTACTTAGCCTAGGATAAAAACTATAATTCAGTGACTACATTTGAGTGTTGTTGGATACAATATGGAAATATTTATATTTTGGAATTTTTGTTGTGCGTTTTTATGAAATACACAAAACTAAATTGTCCTGTGAATGGTTATCAGCTTCATGCTGGAAAGACATCACAAAGCATTCCTTCACTAAGTAACTGGCAGACCACTGAGAAAAGTTTGCTCAAATGTGTAGTTAATGGAAAGGCAATGAATGGTTGCAAAGCAGATATGAACAGTTACATTCTAAACAAAGTATATTCTAAGCCAAGTACAACTGAAAAAAAAAATTAATGTAAACCAAATATCAAGTAAAGGGGAGGAGTATATTAACTCATTACAGCCTAGCACCAACAACCCAAACAGCTTTTGAACTGAAACAATAGAAATATAAAACACTGAAAGAGATGCCAGAAAGAACGTTTGCATAAGATTTATTGAAAGTTTAAGTGCTTTCATTCGTCATAACACCAGAACTTCATCAGAAACATAGTAACCATTTGTTGCAAGGTTTAAAAAGCCTTAAAGGCACCAAATCACAATTACATTTAAAGATATACACCACAAAAAAGCATGTAACTTATGAAACGTTAAATCTGCCAAAAACAAAAATACATTTAATAAATATTAAAATAACGTTAAAATTAAAAAATTAAAACTTCAAATACCATGATCATTTGAAATAATTATACTTTGGCTGCTCTGATTTTTAACAAAGGCTTGATGGAAATAACATTGTTAATACCTGGTGGATTGCAAGCATTAAATAACAATTGCAAAAACACTTCTTTGCTCCAGAAGTAGTTTCTAGTCACCCTCTCTGTTACTAGGTATATATTTTTTTCCAAAATACTAAATACAAATTTTTAAAAATCACGACATGTCACTGAATGTTTATATAAAACATTGACAGCTTTGTTCAATGCATAATTGTGTTGATAAATTCGAATTCTCAAAGGTCCTACTGTCTTGCCGACGTAAAATGCCGGACAAAAGAAACAAAAAGCAATGTATACTACCCACTTAGTAGTACAACTGTAACTTTCCTTTACAGAGAGTAATCTGGGGTAGCCTGACGCTGAAAAATATGTCCCCTGTAATATATATCTGCATTGCTTACACATCCCACAACATTTCATGTCCCAATTTTTATGTGATACGTTCGGCATGTCACAATTCTTTTCTAAAACAGCATTTAAATTATTACTGTTTTTGTACATGAATTCTGGCTACCAACCCAGTTAGTCAAGCAGCCCAAAAGCACCAAATACAGCCTTCCAGTGAGACATTCTACAATTTTTTTACAATACTGAATAACAAAGACCTGAATTAAATCAGTGTTTGTTTTCTTATTAACCAACAATTCCTTAGGACAACTCAATAATGGACCATGTTTATTATTTATTTTATTTATTGACATTTGATGACCAGGAAAGTTCACTGGGCCATTTGACCCATTTTCAGTGGAGACCTGGGGAGAAAATTCTCTAGGTACACAGATTATGAACATACATAGATAAGGATATGATACATAATAATTTTGCTGTATTCACAATTTCAGTTTTATCTTGAGAAAAGATTCTAAAATGTATATCTGGTGGTTCTGTACAGAAAAGTAATAGTTTGTTTTTTTTGGGGGGGTTCAACAGCAATTGTGCACTATTTAGTCAGGTTTCTATAGTTGTGAATGCATTTTGTGTAACCATTAGGAGGTTTGAGAAATTACTGGAAGTAGATATATTGTAGAATCATCTGTGTATTGGATGAGACTACCATCTTGAGAAGCTTTGTGCAAATTGTTGAAGGTATTATAGACTAATGGCCCTAAAATGGATCCTTGTGGGACCTCCTATATTATCTGCCTGATAATCAGATTGTTCCCAATAGTTTAAGTAGGAGGAAAACCAGGTGAGAGATGAGGGGGAGCATCCTAGTTTTGACAGTTGGTTTAGCAGTTTAGTATGGGATACAGTGTCGAAGGCCTTAGATCTAATAGGATTACTGACGTAGGGTGACCAGCATTTATGGCTTTGTTAACGGTATCAGTGAAAGAGAACGGCTGTGATAGTGCTGTGATTAGGACAGAACCCATGTTGGGTAGGGGCAAGAAAATTATTTTCTGATAAGTATTTAAGAAACTGGATCTGTACACACTTTTCTAATACTTTTGATAATGGGGAGAGACAGGCCGATAGAGAGGTTGTGGGAATTTCCATCTTTATGTAGTGGAGTAATGACAGATTTTTTTTCCATAAACAGGGGACTTGACATTCTGAGATAGAGTGATTTATTAGCGTGCTAACTGGGTATGCGATTTCTTTTGCTGCGAATTGTAGGTACTCGGGGGGGGGGTTGGTTGTCAGTGGAGAGACAGCATGGTTTTAGTTTGGGTAGGAGTTTGAGTATTAGGGAGGTGGGTACAGGCTGAATAGTAAAGGAAGGAGTTCTATGAGTGCTGTTAGAAGTGTTTGAGTGTATCTAACCACAAAAATCCATTTAATAAGCTCTTCCAACAACAGTGGGTATCCACAGTCCATAAACAAGGTATAACGTTTTTCAACCTCTTGTTTAAAAAACAATGTCATCTGAAATCAATCTACTAAGCCTAATAAGCTGTCCTTTATCAATGATCCTTTTTTGCCACCAATGATAAGTGTAAAAATGCACCTGAAAATGTTTTTCTAAATAACCTAGACTCGTATCTACCTTTAGACAAATTTTTAATACAGTAAATGTCTATGTAGTTATCAGACTGTTACCAGTGGTCTGTTAAGAAAAGTACAAAAAAATCAGAACAATTCAGAAATGTATTTATTTATTTTATTTTACATTTGTTAACCAGGAAAGTCCAACTACATACATACATATCCATTTTCAGTGGAGGCTCGGGGAGAAAAGCTCCAAAAATACAGTTTATATTAAACAAATACAATTAATAAGTATAACACTAACAGCTCAAATATTAAAGAATATATACAAAGAACAATAGATATTAAAAGAAAAATTGCATTAAGTTAAGAAGCAAGGAAAACGTAGTAGTAAACTATGTGGGTAGAGATGTCAGTAGAAATGAGGACAGAAAAAAAATATATAAGCAAAGAGCTGCTTAGAGAGGCATGCTGAGGGAGATTAACCATGGCAAGTGCAGGTACATAACCAGTGGTTGGTGAAATAATGTTTTGCTCCAATTTTAAACTTTGTTAGAGGGGGTTCTAGGGTTAAGGCAGGAGGGAGTGAGTTCCAAGTTTTTGCTATGTAGTTGGAGAATACTGAATCACCAGCATGACTGCAGGATTTAGAGGTCTTTAACATTAAGTTTCAGTTTGGTAAGGTTCCCTTTCCATAAAATAACTATATCATCCAGTCACTTCATATAAGCTTCAATCTTATAAAAAGAGGGGTGAAACAAATACTCTTTTAGTTTCTCAATACCTAAAAAGCATATTCACAAAGACAGGGCCGAGGCTGCTCCCATTGAATACCCCTATGTTGTTTATAGTATTCCTCCTCAAAAAGTACAAAATTTTTATTTTAATATTTATTAAACGTATTTTTGATGCTTTTGCCAGATTTAATGCTTCATAAGTTATATGCTTTTTAGTGGTGCATATCTTTAAATTTAATTGTGTTTTATTACCTTTAAGGCTTTTAAAAGCGTGCAACAAATGGTTACTATGTTTCTGATGAAGTTCCGAAATTGTGAGGAATGAAATCTTATGTGAAGGTTCGTTCTGGCATCTGGTTCAACGTTTTTTATTTTTATCATTTCACCCTAGTGACGCCTCCAGGTGTTTCTGCAATTACATCACAGTGACACCTCTAGGCATCAAATACTGCTTTGTTCATATTTGCATTAATAATTACAAAACCATGCTACATGAAAAGTACTCAAAATTTTATCTTTAAAGCTTACACAATGACAACCACAACTTTACTGGTATTTGACCTCTGTCCAACGCATGTAAAGAGATATTAATTGTTGCTCATATAATATATTTATAGTGCCATAAGGGATGGGAGGGTGGCCTAATGGTTAAGGTGTTTGCCTTGCAAGCACAAGGTGCAATGAGTCTCACAAGGGATAATTGGCTAGGCTTAAAATGGCTCGCAAGGGCAGTTAGCTTAGTACTAATCTACGAACCTATGTTTCTCTAAGTATCCCAACAATAACGCAGCACAGCCAGAACTGATTATCCTTGTATGAAAGCTACTAGCTGGATGGACAAAATGCTGCTGACAGTTGTGTATGCAATTTGAGTGGTTGCGGAGATATTGTAAGCAGTTTACAAAATATATATTTAATAGTTACTGAGTTTACTGTACGTTATAAAACCTAAAGAATACTACCACTATAAAAAAATTGCTTATGCTGAAGAGTTTTCCATTTACATTTTTAGTAACCCCTATGGTTCCAGAGATATGAATATAATTTGATTTTTATCAAAAAGCTAAGGCTTCTCCCACTGGAAGTTTTAGTGCACTTCCAGAAATAGGGTCGCCAATACTAGGTATTTTAACAATTAAAATTGTTCCAGCTCTCAAAACTATGTGCAGCCATTAATGGCCTACTTTTATTACCATTACAGTTCAAACCGATTTCTTCATTGCCAGTATTCCTCTTGGTGTTTACAAAGGTCCGACGCTTACTAGGTGCTGGATCTACAGAAAAAACACAAGCAAATTATCAGAATACAGTTTTCAACCTTCTTTTTTCTGTCTAAGTGCCAGTACTTCTCAGGATTACTTAGAGAAATCAAACTCTTAAAACATCTCACTGATATAATAAAACCTCATGCCTTGTGCACGTTTTAGAACCTGATACCTTATGATACCAAATGGACAAGATCAGAGACCAAGCAGAAGAAATCAGTTTCTTTTATAGAGCTGCTGTTCTCACTCTCTGTGACAGAATAAGAAAAGCGAACAGCAATCCAGGACAATCTCACACTAGAGGCATAGCAGGGAGAAGTAAGTTGAGATGGTCTAAAGCTGTTTTCCAAGAGAGACATTTTAGGTCTGCAGTAGCAGCTGGCTCAAAAGGAGGTAGAGTAAACTGAGGTCCCATGCAGGAGTTGGTGCTCTCCTGGGAGGTCTTAAATTTTTGGCCGCTCTGAATTACTGCTTTAGCAGAGGATGACAAAAGAGGGGAGGCTCTGTGTTGTAATGAGCTGAAATGGCAGAGGCATGGATTTTTATGGAAGAAAAAGATAGGCCCTTGTGAAGCATCTCAGTTAAGTATTGCAGAATCTGAGGGATATTGGGCATTGCTGTGTTTATTCCTTGTGCTTGGTTCCAAGCACAGAATATTTTCCATTTGTCAGCATAAGATTTTCTAGTACTAGGCCTTCTAGCCTCCGAAATTACATCCATCACAAGTTTGCTGTGAGATGTAACTGTTGAAATTAGTTGGTTAGCCATGCTGCATGATTCAGAGTTTGGAGCAGAGTGTGCAGAATTTGATAGTTCTGCTGAGACAGTAGGTAAGGTGTCTGAGGCAGGTACCATGGAGGAAGGTGCGACACATTGCGTAGAAGCGGGTACCAATGTTGGCGAGGCCAGTCTGGAGCAATCAGAATCATTTTTGGTTTTTCCTGTCTTTTAGTAAGAGCTTGGAGAGCAGAGGCAGAGGGGGAAAGGTACAGACTGATAGATTTTTCCAGCTGAAGGATAGAGCATCCACTTTCCAAGCTTTTATGTGATGAATTCTTGTGCAGAATCTGTCTAACTGATAGTTTCGGGGTGAGGCAAAAAGATCTAGGTCTGGGCTCCCCCATTTGCGTGTCAACATGCTGAAGATTTGTGGATCCAATTTCCATTTGTGTGGGTCCATAAGATTTCTGCTTAGGTCATCTGCCAGAGTATTTTGCTTTCCTGACAGGAATTGAGCTTGTAGATGTATTTCATAAGTCAAGGCCGTGTTCCACAATTTCATGGCTAGTCTGCAAAGGGAGTAGGAATGGGTACCCCCCTGCTTGTTTATGTACCACATGACTGTGGTGTTGTCTGTCTTTATCAGTAGTTGTCCTGGATGAAGACAGTCCTTGAAGGCTGTCAGAACATTCTGTACATCTAGCATCTCTTTCTGATTGATATGTAGGTGTATTTGATTTGGGCTCCATTGGCCCTGAATGCATCTCCCTGCCAGATGCTCCCCCCAAGCATAATCTGATGCGTCTGTAGTGAGGGTTTGGGCGGCAGGGGGTGGAATGAATGACAGTCCCTTGTTTTGGTGGCAGGCCTCTGCCCACCATAGGAACTCTAGCTGCAGGCAAGGTATGATAGGAATCATTGTTTCCAGGCTGTGACAATGTTGACTCCATAAGCTTTTTGGGTACCATTGAAGTTTCCTCATATGCAGTCTTGCATATGGAATTAGAAAAATGCAGGAGGCTATGAACCCCAAGGCCTGCAGAATTTGTCTTGCAGATAACGGTTTTTGTGGCCACCTGTTTGAAGTAAGTCATCAACTGAATTTGTTTTTCTGGCGTAAGGTAAGACATCTGGGCAGTTGTATTCAAGCTTGCACCCAGGAATATAATTATTTCGGAGGGTACCAGTTGTGATTTCTTTTTGTTTATGGTGTACTCTAGACAAGTTAGAAGCCATTTTATAAATGCCAGATGTTTTAGAAGAGTGTCCCTGTTTTCTGCCTGAATTAGACAATCGTCCAGGTATGGATAAATGTGAATATTTCTTTGCCTGCAAAAAGCAGTTACTGGTGTCAGGCACTTTGTGAAGTCCCTGGGTGCAGTAGATAAGCCAAAGGGCAGTGCAGCAAACTGGTAATGCAAATAGCCTGCTTTGAAGCGGAGGCATCTTCTGCAAGATTCCCTGATTGGGATATGCAGGTAAGTCTCTTTTAAGTCCAGAGTTACCAACCAGGCATCCTTGCCTAGCATAGGTAGTAAGTGTTGCAGAGTCAGCATCTTGAATTTTGATATGTACAGAAATGTATTTAGAATGGACAAGTCCAAAATCGGACTCCATGATTTGTCTTTTCTGGGTACCAGAAAAAGTCTTGAATAAAAACCTTGTCCCTTTTCCTTTTCTGGTGCTGGTTGAATAGCCCCCACATCCATGTTTCTGGGCCTCTGCCCACTGATTTGGAGGCAGATCTGGCCATTCGTTTGGGATTGGCAACGTGTGGAAATGAAATCTGTACCCCTGGGATACTATATTTAAAACCCATTTGTCCCGGGTATAAAGTTGCCAGTTTCTTGCATGAAGTGCCAGTTTTACCTCCAAAGGGGAGGCCAAGTGCTTGGTAATTGCAGTGGAAAGTCATGGAGACTGTTTTCCATAGGAAGGTGCCTGGCTAATGTTACTACCAGATTTGGAGGTGGAGGCACCCCATTGCTTTGTTCTATAAGTTCCTTGTGACTGAAATCTGGAGCCTTTGGAATGCCTGGGTTTGACCTGAGTGGCTCTAGTGGGTACTGGAAAGGACCAGTTCTTAGCAGGCCAGTGCCTACTGAACCTGGGTGGCTGCACTTGTAGGAAATCTTTTACAGTTTGCATAGATTTAGCTTTATCTTCAGTCTTTTTCAAAACTCCTTCAGCTTTATTACCAAATAGACTGTCATGTTGCAAAGGGGCATCCAACAATTTTGCTTTAACATGGTCAGGCAGATTTTGCTCCTTGAGCCAAGCATGCCTTCTTATCACAGATCCAGTTACTTCAGCCCTGCAAGAGGCCTCCAAGGAATCAAAACCACATTGCAAAGTATGTTTTCCAACTTGCTCAGCTGAATGCAATAAATCATGCAACTCTTATTTTCCACACAGTCAGAAATCAACATCTTTTTCTGTTTAAGTAAACCCATGACATGCTGTTGATATTTAAGCACATGAAATTGGCAGTTTAAAGCCCTGATTGCCAAGGTTGCAGACGTGTAAACCTTCTTACCCCATCTATCCAGCGCACCGGAATTTCTATCAGAAGGGGTAGGATTTTTAGCAGTAGAAGCCTTAATGCCCTTGGGACCCTGAGAAATGGTTTCAGGGTCAGCAGTAGGGTTTTTAAAGAGGAATTTGTGGGAGTCAGGAACCCTGTAATATCTGTCTGGCTTACTAGGAGCCGGAGGCAGGGAATCAGGAATTATACTGGACTCTGAGAAAACATCATCAACAATGTCTAGAACCGGAGGTATAGCCAAAAGCCTATGCTGAGGAAGAAGAAGGAAATCCCTAAGTCTCTTTTTAGATTCTGAGAAATCCTGACTCTCCCAGTGAAAGTGTTCCCTTAAGGTATGCAAAGTTTCTCCAAAAGAAAAATCCTCCGGAGGAGAAGCAGAAGGGATGGAATCTTCAGCATCAGAGTCCTCATAAGTGGGAATAGATAATTCCTGATCAGAAGAGGAATCAGAAGAAATGGAAAGCTAATCTGAAGATTCATAGTTAGTGCCTTGCCTAGGCCACTTAGCAGGAGGGGGATGGGTACCCCTGATCAAGGTAATTAAATCCTCAGTCATTTTGATGATTTGTTTTTTAGGGTTTACTATTACAAGGTCGGACGGCACTCCTTCGACTGTACTATAGTCGACAACGGAAGGTCGTAAATGTCGAATGTCGAAGTCAACAAATCAATCTAGGAACGGTATTAACATGGGTTGAGGTAGGTGTTCGTATTATTCTGAACTACAAACATCTCCCCTACCTCGACCCATGTTGAAACTCATTCCTAGATTGCTTGTTTAAGTTCGCGATTATCAGTTTCGACCTTCCGTTGTCGACTATACTACAGTAGAAGGAGTGCCGTTCGACCTTGTAATAGTAAACCGTTTTTTTAGGCATTGGGGCCTGTACATGTAGCCCAAGTGTTGTTTTTTTAGACATAGAAGTAGTATTTGGCCTTCGTTTTGAAGATGATGTTGGTTTAATATACAAATCTTTAAGCCTGAAAAAACCCTCAGAAGCCGGTGCCTGCTCAGCGGCTCAGGACCCATCTAAGGTAGAGACATCCGCGGGTTCAATACTTAAAGTATCTTGCGGCATACCGAACTCCAAATGGATCTCAGTAGAGGCCTGTGAATCAAAAGTAGCGGGTATCAGGGGCTGCGAAAGCATCTGAGTACCGGCGAACTGGCGACTGGCTTAGGAGAAGTTTCATCATCGGTTTTGGACCTCGACAGTCTGTCTCTGTCTTTTTCTTTGCGTTTTTAGGTATTCCGGTAGTCGGATTGCTAACAGACGACATTTCTGGATAGTTAAATCTCAAGCCAAAATATTTAGAAGCAAAAATATACCGACGTTTAATAGTGTGTTGATTAAATTTAGCACAAAACCGACAGCGAGGCACGTTGTGGTCAGGGCCTAGGCAAGGAATACAGTACAAATGAAAATCCTTATGAGGTATTTGCTTCGCACAAGTAATACAATTATTAACTTTTACTGACATTGGTAAGGAGCAAGACAAAGTTTCCCAAATGGGGTACTTAGCTTTTAGTTGAAGACTTGCGAACTGCTTCTGCTTCGGGCACCATGCGGCAAGAAAGACTGATGTAATGGCGTCGGCTGCATGTTTTATACCCCTGATGACCTGACATCATGGAAGAAGGGACAGCAACTGACGCAGGACCCAAGACTTTGTTAATCAGGCTGACTGAGGGCAACCTGCCAGCAGATTACCCAAATGTAATGACTGCAACAGTGAAGTACGAAGAACATCTTGGACAGAATTTATATATTACTCCCCAAGCTACAATAACTGAGCTACACTAGACACATTATATTTCATTTTAACATTTGCATTTAATTCAAAGCTTTGACAGACATATAATAACTATTTTAGATCATGCACAATAAAAAAAAAAAAAGATAAAAATACATGGTAATGAAGTAAAAATGAGACGATGGTTCTTTCTCACCTACCTCTTAAAAGACAGGAGTTATCAGGGAAGAAAGAAATATCTTCAGAAGTTATAGCAAGCGAGTGGGATGAAGTGAAAATGGAGTTTAAAAACAGGGTAGAAATAAAACAAAAAGAGACATGGTTAAGAGGTAATAGGAAATATTAAGAGGGATTGGCAAAGATTGCAGAATAAAGGGAATCTCACAAAACAAGAAGAGGTGAAAATGCAGAGTGCTATAGAAAAAATAAGTGAGTATCTGGACAACATGTATGACTTCAGAAAGACTGCTGTTAAGCAACCTTTGATACTTACTTCATAGGACAAAAACTTTTAAGCATAACGACTTAAGCAAAGAAGGATAAGGATCATAGGATCATGTGAGATTATTAGGCTATCGACCCAGAGGTCATTTCAAGCCTAGCCATTTTATCCCAATGTAATACCATAGAAATGTTGGTCAATACCCAATATTACATTTAGTAATGGCTCTCCATGCCCAGGAGGGTTGTGGGCACTATACCCAGTAAGAATTTACTGTGCCCCATCCACTCATCCAGAATCCACCTGAACAGTGTCATAGAGGTGCACAGTTTCACCTGAATAGGTAGCCTATTCCAAAGAAGTGGCAATTGCTGGGAAATAAACCTGTCCGTCCAGCATGCCCTACTTAAGTTGCAGACCGTATTTGGATCCCGTAGTTAGACCCAGTCCCGTTTGCTTTACATACATGCAGCAAGTTCATTAGGTTTAGATCTGAGATTGCTCTGTAAGCCAGGCATAAGTCTCTCCTAAGAAGTCTATATGATACAGAGTATAGTGACAAGAACTTTAGTCGGTCTGTGTAAGGCATGTGCAGGAGCCCCTCAAAAGGGCTGTTGCCAAACATAAGGAGCTTATAACAAGAAAATTAACCAGAGATCCTGTAGAAGTTTTACAGACATTCAAGAAACTTTATGGAAATATGTATAAAGCAGAGAAATGCGGAAATCAAGAAACAGCAGAAAGGGAAATATTCATGGAAGACTTAATTATGCCAAGCCTAGAGGTAGATGAGGTTCAATTACTAACAGTTTAGATAGGGAGTGACATAAACATGGCAATGCATAATCAACCTTTGCGAAAGTTTCCAAGAACATGTGATATTCCTCTGGAAGTCTGGAAGAAAGCTGTGGTGGCTGTATTATCTAAGTATGGTAAAGACTCATCAGACCCAGCTTCATACAGACCTATTTCAATTTTAAACCATGGTTACAATGGGTTTATGTCTACACTAGTTAAAAGAATGGCAAAGGTGTTGCCAAAATTGATAGATATGGATCAATGTGGTTGTGGAGGGGAGGCTTACATTTGGAAACACTAATAGAACAATCATGATCCAGAGAGAAGCGGAATGTAAGAAAATACCACTGTTGTTGGTGGGTCTTGATGCTGCAAAAGTATTTGACAGAGTAAGCTGGGATTTGGTGAACAGAGCAATGGAAGCATTTACATTCCCTGATACAATAATAATTAGAAGATATATGAAGGATTGTAGGCAATAATTAAAGTTGGAGGGTTCTTCTATGATAAGTTGTATTTAAAGAAATGAGCCATGTAGAGGTGTCATCTTTCCTCTTTCTTATTTGCTTTACATTTAGAGCCATTGGAAAAGAAAATAAGGGATTCAGAAATGCAGGGTTAGAAATGGTAAGGTAATCGGGAAAAGATGTCTTTATTTGCCAATACTATTTTGTACCTGATAAATACAATAAAGGACATCTTAGTGCTGTAGAACATTTCGGACAGTTTCAAGTCTTTTCAGGACATAAATTAATGAAGACAAAAACAAAGGCTATAGCCATAAATCATGTACCCACACCGAACTAGTTCAACAATACCTATATTTATGGGGCACACAATAAATTAAGTATTTAAGAGTAAGAGAGGGAGAAAAGGACCTGTACCAATTGGCTAGACAGAGGGACTGAGCTAGTAAAGATGTGCAGCAGGTAAGGGTGATAAAGGATAATGAGGGAAATGTACTCACAAGCGAGGAGAGTGTGTTGAGCAGATGGAAAGAGTACTTTGAAGGATTGATGAATGAACAGAATGAGAGGGAGAGAAGGTTGGATGATGTGCGGATAGTGAATCATGAAGTGCAGTGGATTAGCAAGGAGGAAGTAAGGATAGCTATGAAGAGGATGAAGAACGGAAAGGCCGTTGGTCCAGATGACATACCTGTGGAAGCATGGAAGTGTTTAGGTGAAATGACAGTGGAGTTTTTAACTAGATTGTTTAATGAAATCTTGGAAAGTGAGAGGATGCCTGAGGAATGGAGAAAAAGTGTTTTGGTACCGATTTTGTAAGAATAAGGGTGATGTCCAGAGCTGTAGTAACTACAGAGGGATTAAACTGATCAGTCACAGCATGAAGTTATGGGAAAGAGTAGTGGAAGCTAGGTTAAGAAGGGAGGTGATGATTAGTGATCAGCCGTATGGTTTCATGCCAGGAAAGAGCACTACAGATGCGATGTTTGCTCTGAGAGTGTTGATGGAGAAGTACAGAGAAGGGCAGATGGAGTTGCATTGTATCTTTGTGGATTTAGAGAAAACATATGACAGGGTGCCTAGAGAAGAGTTGTGGTATTGTATGAGGAAGTTGGGAGTGTCAGAGAAGTATGTAAGAGTGGTACAAGATATGTACGAGGGTAGTGCGACAGCGGTGAAATCTGCGGTGGGAGTGACGGATGCGTTTAAGGTGGAGGTGGGATTACATCAAGGATCAGCTCTGAGCCCTTGCTTATTTGCAATGGTGATGGACAGGTTGACAGACGAGATCAGACAGGAGTCCCAGTGGACTATGATGTCTGCAGATGACATTGTGATCTGTAGTGAGAGTAGGGAACAGGTGGAGATGACCCTGGAGAGGTGGAGATGTGCTCTAGAGAGAAGAGGAATGAAGGTCAGCAGGACTAAGACAGAATATGTGTGTGTGAATGAGAGGAAGGACAGAGGAATGGTGAGGATGCAGGGAGTAGAGGTGGCGAAGGTGAATGAGTTTAAGTACTTGGGATCAACAGTTCAGAGTAATGGTGAGTGTGGAAGAGAAGTGAAGAAGAGAGTACAGGCAGGATGGAGTGGGTGGAGAAGAGTGTCAGGAGTAATTTGTGACAGACGAGTATCAGTAAGAGTGAAAGGGAAGGTCTACAAGAGGGTAGTGAGACCAGCTATGTTATACGGGTTGGAGACAGTGGCATTGACAAAAAGGCAGGCGTCAGAGCTTGACGTGGCAGAGTTGAAGATGTTAAGATTTGCAATGGGTGTGACAAGGATGGACAGGATTAGGAATAAGTATATTAGAGGGTCAGCCCAGGTTGGAAGGTTTGGAGACAAAGCCAGAGAGGCAAGATTATGTTGGTTTGGACATGTGCTGAGGAGGGATGCAGAGTATATTGGGAAAAAGATGCTAAGGATGAAGCTACCAGGTAACAGGGAAAGAGGAAGGTCTAAGATAAGGTTTATGGATGTGGTGAGAGAGGATATGCAGGTGGTTGGTGTGACAGAGCAAGATGCAGAGGACAGGAGGAAATGGAAACAGTTGATCTGCTGTGCAGACCCCTAACGGGAGCAGCCGAAAGAAAAAGTAGTATGGCAACTAAGGAAGAAACTAAACAAAAGCGAAACAAAAACTGAGAAACTGGAAGCTCTTGTTTATAGACACAGTTTTAGTTCCTTTAAATTTACGTATGGGCCAGGCATATTTTTACCAACCAGAGGAGAATTTGTGGCCAATACTTAATAAAGAGTTGAAGGAATTTATCTGGGAGGTAGGCAGTTGGGTAGGATAAATTGGTCCTTCCGACAGAAGAAGGTGGTTTAGGCTTACCCAATTTGAAGGGATATTTTAGAGCTACTTAGTTAAGATTCATATACATAACACAAAAAGCTATAATTCAAAGTGAAAATGGAAGATAACGAAGCAGGGGGGTTAAGAAATAGAGAGACAAAGTGGGGGGTTGGATGTAGTTCCTAAAGGTGAACAAAAACAACCACACAGAATACTGAATGAGAAGCAAATTCAAACAAAGAGATGAAAGGTTAATATTGGCGGCCCAAGATAGTGGGCTATGTACACGTTGGTTTACACAGTCCATTAAAACGTGGGAGAAACAGACAAATGTAGGTTTTGTAAAACAGAATTGGAAACAGTTGCAAACCTCGTTGCTGGTTGTGACATGCATACTGAAAGGCATAATAATGTGGCAAGACTGTTGCACTGGGGATTCTACAAACACTATGGTACTGAAGTGGCTGAAAAACACTGGAAACATGAGCCACAAAGCATCACAGAAAAAGAAGTCTACATCTCATGGGATCACCCATTACCAACAGCTCAAAAGACAGATGCTAGAAAAGTGGATACAGTGGTCCATGAAAAGAAGACAAAAGTAGCATTGATCATTGACATTAGCAAACCCAGTGACTACCGCGTCTTGCATACAGAGACACACAAAGTCATAAACTATCAGGATTTGCAGGCAGAAACAAGAGCAATAAGGAAGAAAAATACCCAGACAGTTCCAACAGAAGTAGGAGCAACAGGTCTTATAAAAAATAATCTACAATCTATGTTACCAATACATGCAACCCCATATGAATTGCAGGAGGAGTCATTACTGGGCACATTGCATTCTGCCAACAGCACTTCTGACTGACAATCAAAGATTGAAACAATACTAAATTCATGAACTTTAATCGTACTTTGACTTGGGAATGGGATCCATTCCCATCATGGTATTAGAAATCCAAAAGACGTGGAGAAATTAAAAAAGAGCGAAATATTACATTCTTAAAGTAACAAAGCATTCCAAGAACAAAGCCAACATGTGAATGAAGAAAAGAGAGCTTGCCAATGAGGATGACTGCAAACAGGGTTACAGAAAATAAGCATGGAATTTATAGGAGAAAACTGGCAAAAGAACCAACGTACTGGAAGCAAATAACTAGATAGGGAAAGGTAACAGAGTGGGATGAGGCCAAGATGATGTCTGAACTGGATTCTAGGGACTGCCTTCCCTACCAGGGAATGATATCAGTGTATAGGTAAAGAAAAAGACCTACTCTGGTGGGATTTTTAGTCAAATTTAAAACAGAGTCTGCTATTAAGAAGGCGATGATTAGTAGGGCATATAAAATACTGTATGGCAACTATAAGAATCAAAGTAGTTTAGAAAAGATTGGGAAGACAGACTGGAAAAGCAATTTACAAGAGAACAATGGGAGAGCATATGTAAGGCTCCCAAGTATGCAATAAAGTCAAGAAGGTTTAGGATCTTTGCTTGGAAGTGTTTGTATAGGTATTTTGTACCCCAAGCAGATATCATAGAATTTTTACTCCGGTAGAAGGCAAATGTTGGGAGGTGTGGTGAGGAAGAAAGAGGTAACTGGGAACAAGTGTTTTGGGAGTATAATGAGTTGGCAGATTTTAAAAATTCCCTACAGAGTACTCATCAGAAATACTGGCCAACCAAATGTCTAAATAAGGAAATTATTTTTGCGCTTTGACAAAGGATCTGAATTGCCGACATTCTAGTACAGCCTTCTTAACATCAATTCTGTTAAGCAATTATTAGAAAATGGAAAGCAAAGTCAAAACTAGCTATTTGAAGTATTCAATATTTTATGATACACAAAATGGAAGTAACAAATTATACAGTAATAAATGCAAACTGTGGGAACAATACATGAATAATGATGTTCAGGAGGAGGAGTGAGGTTTAAGAGAAGGCAGGAATGCAGCAATTTATGTAATGTTGGACTGATGATGATTACAAAAAAAAAAAAAAAAGTTATGTACTCACCATAAAGTTCCATCTGTGTTGTCCATTTTCATTCTTCCTCAACTGATGGGTTCGATACGATCCTTGGATCTGACTTGACTGTTACTAAAGCTCATGGTAAACAAAAAGCTATCGAGGTTCTCCCTTACCCATAATGCACCAACTCTAAGTTGCCTCAGCTCTTGTTTGCTGATTTTACTAGGTGTATAAATATGTGTAAATAAAGAATACATAAAGGTGTATATGTGTCCTAAAGAGAAAGACTACATCTGGAGCTCAATCAAAAGGACTGTGATGTACCTATAATATGTCTACAATCCTTTAGATGACAGACCTAAGTTGAGGAAGAATGAAAATGGACAACATATAGAACGTTATGATGAGTATATAACTTCTTTATCTGATGTTGTCAATTTCCATTTTATCCTCAATTGACGGGACAGAATCCCCAGCTACCTATAGTCCTGAGTGGCCTCTACAGAAGGCTATTGCTGAGCACAGTTGAGCCAAATGATGCGAGCCAAATGATGCCCTATCTCCAGAGACTAGAGTCTATACTGGTTGCGGTAAGGTAATACTCAAATTTGTTTTAGATAAGTGAAATACAATCAGTTATCCATCTGGCTAAAGTTACTTTTGCAATTGGTTTATCCAATTTCAATTCTGCAAACAAAATACACAATTGTTATGTTTGTCTGATTTTTTTGTTCCATGTAGGTAAAAAGTAACTATCTGTGAGGATCCAATAAATGTAACATGTATATGCCCTTGTCTGAAAAGTTAAGAAAGAATACAGGCAAATTAATGGATTGATTGATATTAGACTCTCACACCACCTTGGGAAGGAAAGAGGCATGTGTTTAAGTGTCACTCTATCCTTGTGAAAGATCAAGTATGGAGGTTTTGAAGACAAAGCTTGAATGTCTGAAATTCATCTAGCAGAGGTAACGGCTACTAGAAAAACAGTTTCACAAATACGATAAGCAAGGTCACGTTTAGTAGTTGGTTCAAAGGGGGCATGTATTAGTGCCTGCAGTACCAAAGTGAGATCCCATAGGGGGAGTAGGGTCCTTAAACAGAGGTCTCAAAACAAGAGTGCCTCATGCCAAAGCTCTGCACAATTTGAGAGAGGCTACCAAAGAACCTTCCAATCCAGTGTGAAAAAATGATATTGCTTCTAACTGAACTTTAATGGTTGAGGAACTAGCCCCTTCTCTAAACAAAAAAGCTAAAACTCAAATACGTTATGAATTGGAGCTGAAAATGGCTCACCATAATTTCATTGTGCCCAGTAAGCAAATAGTTTTCATTTACTTGTATAGAGTTTTCCTGTTTAAGGTTTATGGGAAGATAAAGGAATAAGTCGGACAGGGGAAGACAGCATTGGTGATATGGCTATTAATGGAAGTGCAGAAACCAGGCTGTCATCCTGAGGTTTGACATGTCTGGACGGATCATGCCTATCAGGAGAGACAAGAGGTACGGACTCGGATCCAGAATCTAAGGTTAGTGATGTGAATGAGGCCAATGGAAGGGAAACCACACCTGTCAAGCCCTGTAAGGTGCAATAACAATGACTTTGCTCTTCAACCTGGCAGCTTTCTGCAGAAATTTTAGAATTAATGGGATTGGTGTGTAGGCATAAAGTAGACCGGAGGGCCAATCGTGAAGTAGACCATTCCTTGGCAATTCCCCCTGTGGAGGGATTAGGGCAAAATAACATCTGCATTTGTTGTTTAGGGGAAAAGCAAAAAGATCGCAGCAAGGCTGGCCCCATCGATGAAAAATTACTTCTGCCACTTTCATTTTGACAGACCAGTCATGAGGTAGAGGATTGTACCTGCTCAGTTTTTCTGCTATCACACTGGACTTCCCTGGAATGTGTGTTGCTATGAGAAAGCGGTTGGATGAGATCACCCACTGCCACACTCTGAGTGCTTATCAACACAAGGGATATGACTTGGTACATCAGAAACAGGGAGGGACTAAACTACCAACATACTGTCTATTTGAATAGCATCTGTACCTGAATGAAGTGCATTCTGGAATGGCTGTAATGCTAACAGCACTGCTTTCATCTCCAGGACATCTATATGCAAAATTGGCCTCTTCATGGGACCAAGTGCCTTGGGCGGTCTTGTCCAGAAAGTATCCCCCCCACCCAAACTGGGAAGCATCCGTGGACACTATGGCCTTGGGTTGAAGGAAAGTGAATGGACAGCCTTGAAGAACCTGATCTGATTGAATTCACCATCTGTGATATCTTCTGCATGACTGAGTAATTGGTATCTCAATTGATGTGGTAAAAGCTCTAACACTGAGTTGCTAGCATCCACTGAAGAATCCTCATATGGAACCTTGCTAAAGGTACCAAGGTTTTCAGTGTTGACATTGATCATAGAGCTTGGGGGACCAACCAGGCTGAAATCTTGGTACTGCAAATTATTTTTCTGACTTGTAATCTGATATTCTGCATTCCTGATAGAGGCAGTGAAGATATCACAGATTTTGTATTGAAAATTGCTCCCATGAATTCCAAATTTTGAGTTGGTTGCAGATGAGACTTGTCATAACTTATGGTTATCCCCAGATGAGTGCAAGTCTGGAGAACCTGATTCCTTGCCCTTATCAATAGATGCCTGGTTGGGGTGGTAAGCAGCCAGTCATCTAGATATGGAAACACCGGAATCCCTGCACTCTCAAGTGAGCTGCTACTACTGCCATGCATTTGGTAAACACCCTGGGGGCTGTGGAGAGGCCAAAAAGGCAGAGCTCTAAACTGGTAGCGAATGTCTCCCAGCCAGAAGTGTAAAAACCTTCTGGGATTGTCTGTACATCTTTATATCATAATACACATCCTGAAAGTCTATAGAGCACATCTAGTTGTCCTTGCCCAGAAAAGGGAGAATGGACTGAACTGTGACCAAAACTGTGTGTGTCGAACTGACCTGTTCAAGGTGTTGAGAACCAAAACTGGTCTTCAGTCCCCTGTTTTCTTTGGCACTAAAAAGAACAAGGAGTAAGTTCTGAATTCTATCTGGTCTGGTGGGACCTCTTGGATCCACCTCTGGGTGGAACATCGGAGATTTTCCTTGGGTTTGGAGGTGGAAAGGTAAAAGAGGTATTATTTAACCTCTGAAGATAATCCTTTGCACTCAAGTATCTTTTGTTCCATCTAGCCAGGCTCTCTGGTGCAGAGACAGTCACCCTCCAATTGCCTCCAGAGGTGAGCAATCAGGCCTCCTTTCAGGAGTGCTGGAAGGGTCTGTCAGAGAAAATCTCTGGACCCCTGGTGTTGGAAGCCTCCTCTGCCACACAGGTGGCTTCAACTGTTAAGAGATCCCCCCTGCCCCTAGGGGAACTTTCTCTGTGTGTGTCCTGGAAAGGACCCTGGGACTTCCTGAACCATATCTTCTCCCGCTTCACTAATTCCTTGAGAAGGATCTTTGAGGAGTCAAAAAATGTACGCTCACTGTACAGAGGGTCTTTTCATCCTTCTCACACTTGGATAAAGTGTCCTTTACTGTGGGTCTGAACAAGAAAGTGCTGTCAAAGGGAGCAACGACAAATGAAGACTTGAAGGGATCCACAAAAATCACATAAGCACATCCAGGCTTGCCTCCTAATGGAAATGCCTGAACCCATTGGTCTTGGGGCACCTTCGGCTGCACGCGAAATTAGTCCCATGGATGAATTCAAAATAGATTGAAGGGTAGACAGCTGAGAAACCACAGATGACTGGTCCTTTGTAGGAATGGACCCTGAAAGGGAATTTGAAAGTTCTTTGATCAAATGCCTTTGCAACCTAGAAAAATACGCCAAATAATTCAGTGACCTAAGGGCAAAAGTTGATGAAGGGTAGACGCACTTCCCAAATCTGTCCATCACCCTAGACTCCCTGTTAAGGGATGAACAGTGGAATACTCTTCAGCAAGTTCCTTTTTGGTGGCTGCTGCTACAGCCATGGCATCCAAGTGCACCCCTTTAGTTCAAAATTCCTTCTCTGAAGGTGGTGCTAGAATTTTTTCTGGTCTCCTGAGTGTCTGTTCAACTGTAGCAGGTTCCTTCCACACCCACCATGCAACCAAATCAATCAGATCATTGGTAGGCTGAGTAACCCAGGAGGTAGATGGGCTAGCTCCTAATGCTTCCAGAAATATCAACTCCTAAGGTGAAGGATTACTGGGGGTCCAACCATTTCTCTGTTTCAGGATCTCCAGGATGTCTCCAAAATGAGATGCCTTCTGGAGGTGATCGTAGGGACCCCTTCACCTTCACTGAATCCTGAGGAGAGTCTAAGTGCTTCCTCTTACATTTCCTCTTCCTAGGGACCTCCTCAGTGGGGTGTTCCAGGGAGGTGCCAGAAGAGACTACTACCCTGCTGGGTAGTCTGTAGGTATTGGGTTGGGTGTCCCTGTGGTGTTGAATGGTGAGGCTCCAGGTGCAGAAGCATATGGGTGGATTGGAAATCTGAGGGGGTTGGAGCAGTCAGTCCTGTCAAAGTAAATAAAACCCTCTTCACAACCTCGAAGGCCAACCACTCCAGACAGAGAAAACCTCATAGACGAAAAGGCAGGCTTCCAGACTGTTACCTCCTCTCATCCTGAAAGTTGTCTCCCTGAGGAGGAAGTCAGAGCTGAGCTATCCAGTGCCAAGGCACCAAGGAGTAGAGATGGCTCTGAAACCTTCATAGTCAGATCAGACATGGAGGCTTCAACTTTGAGAGTCCTCCAGATCCGAAAAAGTTGGAGCTGACGTACTCAAGTTTACATCCAACAATAAGGTAATCCTCAGATCCAAGCTTGATGGACCCAGAAGACCCGAATCCTGGGTCTCTGCATCAACCAAGGGCATCGGAGAAGTATGAGATGATGTGATGATAGATGGCCTGCCTGATCAGAGCCAGTAGGCGCCGATAACACACACATTTGGGTCTGCAACAAGAGAAACGTCCTCAATCTGAGCCACATCTTCTTCAGTTAAACCTCTAGATGGTCAGGATAATGCCAGCAAAGGAAATTTTGTATGGTGCCTCTTTAACATAGGAGAAGGCAGCCTAGAAGGTAAAGGATCTACAGATGGAGAATACTGGGTCCTGGTTAAAGGCATAGGATCTTGAGCTGAAGAATCCAACAGTTTCCTAGTGGGGACCAAGGATATTAGATCAGACAATCTCTTTGTCTTAAGATCCAAGGGGGAAGAGGTATGAGACTTCCTCAAATCGAATTTTGATTTCTTCCTAGAATGTTCAGAAGATAGATACAAAGAAACTAGATGGAGCAGGAGATTTCAACTCCTTGGATTTTTTTTCTTGGGAGATTGAGCCCCTGCAAACAGCCTCTCCAAATGAGGAAGGTAAACATTAACTTGTTTTTCCTATCCTTCAAAGCACATGGATTAGACTTGCAACAAATAGGGCACAGTGGTGCAGTGGTTTGCACTGTCACCTCACAGCAAGAGGTTGTCTGGTTCGATTCTTGACTGGGTGCCTTATGTGCGGAGTCTGCATGTCCTCCCTGCGTTCATGTGGGTTTCTTCCAGGTGTTCCAGTTTCCTCCTATGTTACAAAGACATGCGTCTGGAATGTTTCTCCCCAGGCCTCTGCTAAAAATAGGCTCATTCCAAGTCGGACTTTCCCAGTAAACAAATGTTAAATAAATACATAAAATAAATAGTACAGTCTCCTTGAAGGCGTTGAGGTCCCAAACAGTAGATACATACACTATGGGTGTCCAACAAAGGTACGTTATGTCCACACTTGGAACATTTTTTGAAACCAGAAGGCTCTTTCTCAGCCATGGCAATGATGAAAGAGAAACAGAAGAAGAAAGGAAGTTTTATATAGATTTTTTTTTGTTTTGTTTTTTTATAGCAGTAATGGTAATTAAGGTTACTCTAACAAGTAGGAAACGGAGAAAAGAACAGCAAATACCAAGAATGGTAAAAGTAAATTACTCTATCAAGTAGGAAAAAAGAAAAAAAATCAATAAACTATGACAAAAGCAGTTACATTAAATTTATGAATGTAAGGGAATGATAAAAGAAGAGAAATATGATGAAAAAGTGTAACTTATCTTAAAAAATAAGAGATGAAGCTCAACATCTATGGCAACCAAGTGTTTTACAAAAAGCGGCAAATGAGATGTAAGGTAACATATGGTTGGTGCATTATGGGGAAGGGAGAGGCTCGAGAGCTTTTTGGTTACCACAAGCTTTAGCAATGGCAGAGTCAGATCAGAGGATCGGATCCAAACCCATCATTTGAGGACAGAATGAAAATTGACATCAGATAGATGAGACATGACATCTGGTTACCTCCAGCTACTATAGCCTTTGCGGCTTCAAATTCAAAATTATTTTTCTACCCCATAACCCAAGTGAAATCCAACTCTATCCAGCTACTTCACTCTACGGTAAGGCACACTGCATTTTTTTTTGAATTTCTTAACAAAACCTATTACTTTATTCTGGTACAGCCTAGTACTAGAAGCAATTAAAATGAATCTTCTACATACTACAAACTGGGTATGTGTTGCTGTCTTTCTGCTGTTAATGTCAGGCAAGTATATCCACCAGTTTCTACTGGCTTTTTGCTCTAGGATTTGGTGGAAGCCCACAACTTTTTGCTTTATGAACTGCACAGTTACAGCACATAACTTTCTAGTGTGCTGCCATCTGGTTAAGTGTAATTTTTTTTCTCTGCTGCTAATCTCTAGCATATATATTAGCATGTTTCTACCGGCCTCTGCTGAAGGGTTCAGTTGTAGTACCTGATTTTATGTTTTATGAATAGCACAGTTACTGGCCAGTCTAGTCAATTGTTAATATGAGGCAGTTCCGTTTGTGAAAAGAGTTGGGACACCGCCTGTTTTTTTTTTCATTCAAGCTGCTTATTCTAAAGTGCTTAAATGCCACATTTACACACTGTGTACTGTGCAGCAAAAAGTGGGAACTAACTGAGATAGGAGTTCTAACTTCCCTTCTAAAATCTGGAAACCTCCATCTCAGTAATCCCAAACTTGCATACCAACACATATCTCTTGTTAATTGCTTTATTTTCCATCTGTCCTCCTAAACTGTGGAAGCCTCCATTTCAGTAATCTGAAACTTGCATACTTAGACATATCTCATGTTAGCTGCTTTATTTTCCAGTTTAAAGGCTATTAAGTACAAATGTACAGCTGTGAAATATAGTGCACTACTTATGTTGTTTACAGATTACTTAATGTAGAAGACTATAGACGGATAGTACTTTATATGCCTAGTTCAACCACCAAATTATCCTAATTATTTTACCCACCCAGTTTACTGAGCACATAGTCTGACAATTCCTGCTGGAAAAGTTAAAACATTCTCACTACCAACGGAACAAGTATAGCTGAATTTCACTTCAGCTGCAAAAACACAAAAGAAGAAACATCTTCAGTTAAAACCTATGTAAGTCAATTTCCAAGAACCAAATTAAACTTAAAGAAACATTTTGTTTTCCTTCACTTAAGCTTCAGTGTGTTCTGCAATGTAGTGTTGAATCTGCTGTAGGGACACCCCCCACCCATACACATTATGCTGCTTAAGGTGAAGCAAAATTAACACTTTAGCATATTTTATTCTAGCAGTTAAAACTTTCCCTGGAAAAAGGAAACAAAGCTCATAACAATAAAATGAAATGCTGTGACTCGTCTCAGGTATCTAACAGTTCAAAGACCTTGTGTTTGTATCCATAAACATTATACCTCATTGCTTTTTGGTGGAAAAACATCTGTGTGGAGAAGGGGAGTAACTGCATTCCACTGAAGTACCTGATTGGCCCTACCCTCATTTGAGTTTCTCTCCAGCATTTCAAGCCAAACTCAATGCAATACTGCTTGCTGCAGTTAACCTAGGTTGTTGTGTCTTTCGGTTTTTCCCGGTTAGGGGTCACCACAGCAGAACTCCGGTCCACTAATGATTGGCAGTAGATTTTTACGTGCCGGGTTGCCAGCCAGTTCAATGAAGGTATGCCCATTCATGCATGTCTCCACACAGAAGACGCTCTAGCTGAGAATCCAACAAGACAACGTCTTACTGTGAGGTGACAACGCTACCGTAGCACCACCACCGCAGTGCAGTTAACCTAGGTGCATCATAAAAATAACCTAGCAGCTTGTTTTACTGCCTATTACTGCCTTTAAAGTTATCAGGACTCGTCTTACCCCCTGTTTTGCTGCAATTTTAGAGATTGTTTTCCTGGTACTTACTCCATTGAGACTTATCTTACCTCCTGTCTCGATGCAGTTGTACAGATCGTTTTCCTGGTACATACTTCCACTGTGGATCAACCTGCTCCATTCATCCCTCACTACGCTCAGGCTTCACCCTGTTCCCTATGCTTCCCCCAATTCCCACCCATCCTCACTAGATCTAAACTTATACCTCTGTTACCCATCCCCCTACTCATCCTCCTATCGTGTGCCTAACTATGCTGTCCAATCATAAACTGTTCTCACTGTACCATCCCCACCTACTTCTGTTCTAAATTCCTTCTTAAATCTCACTTTCCTCCCTCCCCATAAAAACCTACCTATTCTCCACACTATCATCACTGCTGATTAGCTCACCTTACCATAATGCAAGATTTTTACAACACTAACCATACTGTTCCCTTCCTGTATCATTTTATTCATCCTCCTCTCATTCCTAACAACCCTACCAGTAGTAATAAAAAATAAGGCCACCTGAGCCATTACTTCATACTCATTTATCAACCATCTTCCCACTAGCTACTCAAAAATCTCTTCAAGCTCATTTCCCATAACTCCATTCCACTGCTGTAACCCAAAAATAAAAAAAAACACCAGTCCTAAATTCAGGGTAATACTTCTAACCCCTCTCTACTGAAAATATCATAATAAACTAACCATCTTTCTCTACAACACCCTACTGTGGTGGCATTCACCCCATCCCAAGCACCAACAAAACCCCATACCAAAGAATACACCCTAAACGTTAAAAATAGTCACTCTAAAAATTAGAAGAATATGCAACAAAATCACAGATTTTCATGCCTGGATAATTCAACATAGTCCAGATATCCTAGCCATGCCTAAAACATAAAATAAAAGATACTGAAACACTATCCCCGATTATATTATTATTAGGCTTAATAAAACACAAAAAAGTAGGTGGAATAGCTATAATCTTCCCACATATGCTCACTCCCTAGACAGGCACAATTGCAAAATTTGAAAAAGCAGAAACCCTAACCTCATTCCAAAAACTTAATAGAGCCAAGAACGTATACATTGCAGGGGTATATATCCCCCAGGACAGAACATTCCAATACTTGAAAAACAAACTATCCTGAACAGCACATGCAAACACAAATGAAATTCTCCTCCTGGGTGATTTAAACATTGACTGGCAGTCTTTACCTGCAAATTCAGCATGAACCTGTTTGGATTCACTCCGCTTATTAATACACAGACAAGATATGACAAAAATAACTCCAAACAAGCTATCCTGGACTGGATTCTGGTTAACAACTCATCTGATTTTACCTTCTCAGGTATCCTCCCCGATACACTAAGTGACCACCTTCCAGCTTATACCCACAGGACTACTGCACAACTAACAAAAGAATATAAGCTCAAAACTACCCGCAATCTCTCCATTTTCTCCAAAGAGTCTTTCTTTGAATCTCTGAAAGTGGTTAAGTGGTCCATCCTAAAAAGACTCCCCTTAAACGACACAGTGGAGTACTTCAGTGAACCATTTATAAATATTAACACCTTAGTCCCACAGAGTGCAAAAAGAATTAAAAACAGCCATAATGCACGGCTTACCCTGCAATGCAAGCTCCTTCTGAAAGACCAAGAGAAAGCATGGATTAACTGGTTGAGGAAAAATGACAAAAATCAGCAACTATTCAGACAGCTACAAAACAAAGTCAAGAACCAAGTTAATAAAGATAAAAAGTCTTATACTCCTTTACAAGATAGCCATAAAACCAACCCTAAAAATTCTGGTCTTCCATATACTCTCTCATCAACCCAGGTACAAAAGAAGATCCCAGCCCATACCCTGATGTTCCCCCCTCTTCAAAAGCTACCTATTTAAATACATACTTCACAGATTGCGTAGCCAATTTAACTTCAAACTCACCTAACACACTACCTTTCATGCAGCTAACTTCCCCTGCCTTAGACCCTAGCACATCTCTTTCACAAAACTTACCTAACTGCAACCTCTCCGATACACACACACACACACACACACACACACACACACAACGCTATCCACTTTACCTTTCAACCAGTTTGTATAACTCTCATAGTAAAGCTAAAACCTTGCTCTTCCTCAGCTGACAACCTTCACCTGAAACACCTAAAGCTAGCTACAGATGTAACAGCACATCCAATCAGCATTCTTATTAATAGATCAGTTACAGAATCCTGTCTCTCTATCTTATGGAAAACGGCATATATTATCCCCTTTACAAAGAGAAGGTAATTACACTGACGTTACAAATTTCTGTCCCATACCCTTCAAGCCTCCTCTGTCTAAAATCCCTGAAAGATGTATACGTCAACAATTTCTCCATTATCTCTTACAAAATAAGCTAGTCACCAATATGCAACATGGATTTTGGCCAGATCACAGCACTTCCACTGCATTACTATCATTTATAGACACAGTCAATAAAGCTGAAAAGTCTAATAAACTTCTTCAGTATTTCTACATATATCAAAAGTCTTTGACAAAGTATCTCAAACTTGCCTACTCAATCAACTTTCCATCCGGAGTCGATCATCTCCGTCTAATTCAATGGTTCTCTAGCTACCTTGCCGAAAGACAACAAGCTGTACATGGCAAGGGTCCATCTCTGCATACCTTCCCACTTCCACAGGTGACCCACAAGGATCCATCCTTGGCCCTCTACTATACAACATTTTATCAATAACCTACACTCATCTTCTTGTGAAGGTACCACAATTCAATATGCAGTTTACTCTACCATCATCTGCTCTTCATTAACTCATCTCCAAGAAATTACTCAGCAAGTGGTCATCTTCCTTGAAACCTGGCTTACAAAAGCCCAACTCTTACTCAACCCCCCCCCCCCCACAAAAAAAAAAAAAAAAACTTCTCCTCTTCACCTCAAAACCTCACACCCCTAACAAAGCATCTTTCAAAATCTTTTCGGCAAATGGCACTCAAATTGAATTAGTTCACCATACCAAACTATTAGGAGTTGTAATAGATGAGGATCTTAAATTTGACATTCACATTCAACGGAATAAAGAAAACCCATTAAAAACTAGGCATGCTATACAGAAAAACATTTTCTGAGCACACTCGCAAAAATGACTCTAGCCAAAACCTACCTTCTGCCCTCCCTACTCTACACAGCCCCAGTTCTAACCAATTTACAATCATCCATAAAAAATAAACTTGAAACCGCTACAACAAAATTGCCAAGTCTGCTACTAATTCATCCTCCTTTACCCATCACGGTAAAGCTCTGCATACCCTTCCAGTATGCTGGCTGAAGCTTCCTCTCCACCTCTCCTATATTCATCAGTACATAAAATCATACACAAACCATTAATCTGCCCATCTCTTATCCCTTTGATCAACATACATTTCCCTAAAAAGAACTTTCAGATCAGAAGACAAACCACCTCTCATCATAAAAAAATAAATAAATCCCTTGAACAAAGCCTATACTCTTAGTAGCAACAAAAATGGAACTTCCTACCTCTAACCACCCAGAACTACTTCTCACCTACCCACCTAAAAGAATACTTTACAAAATCATGGACCTGCTCCTGTGCCAACCCTGGCTGGACTTGCTCATTATACTTCGCTCCCCCCTTCAACTTAAGTCACACCTCATAATCTTCTACAACCTCCTAATCCACTCCTTCCTTTTGTTTTTCCCCACTACCTTACCATTTCCACTTTCTATCTGCAGAACTTTCCTCTACCTCCCTACTTATCTAAGCTACCTGAAGGCATCCTACCCCTGCATTGTTCTTATAATTTCCTTTTCTCTCCATTCTTAGCTCCTTCTATAACCCTAATATGAACACCCTCTCTCATATGAAGACGTCATTCAATTTTCCCTCACTGTCTCTAATCACAATCTTTATTATCTGTTTTAAATATCTAACTTGAATTGTCTCAAGTCTTATTTATCACACACTAATTTATGTAACAAATAATGACTAATGAGTTTTTCCTCACATATTTTCTCCAACTTATGCTATTGTTTTTCACTGTAATGAGACAAACAAAGACTGTGATTTTGGAGCTTTTCTTCCCTAGACTCCACTGAAAATGGGCACTTTTTGGCCCAGTTAGACTTTCCTGGTAAACAAATATCAAACAAACAAACAAATAAATAAATGGGATGTATAACATATGTAAACGGAAAATGTTAATATGGTTGGTTTCCTTTTATAACGAAATAGAAAAACAAAAGAAGCACTCCACGGCTTAGCAGCAACACTTTATTATAGAATAAAAATGGTAAGCGCTTTCACGTTACGAGGAACATTTCTTCAGACTTCAAAAAACACATATCCTGACTGCATTTAAATATATATCTATACACTTACTAACCAACCACTAAAGGCAGATCATTAAACAATCAAGTGAGATAGTTAATTAATTAATCAATTAATTATGTCTTCATCAATTAGAAATATATACATCTATAGGGAAACTCTATATAAAACCTTATATAACAAAACGTCCTATCTATACATTGTAATCAACTGTTTTAAAATTTTAACAAAAATTCTTGATACTATATAAATATATATATATATATATATATATATGGTGTGGATATTATAAACAATAAAATAAATAATGAATAATGATTCTATTTAATAATATAAAAATATATAAATATAAATGAATATATAAAAAAAACACATTCTATAGATTTCATAAATGAATGTGCTTATAATAAAATATCTATCTTTATGGTAAAATAGTACAAAACCACACTTGCAATAAAGACATATGTATATATTCATATTAATATCATATAAATATATCACTTATATAAATAACCAACAAAGTTGTATTTCCTTGATGAATCTAAAAGTTTCTATAAAATATACAAAATAAACATCTTATTTGAATACAGATACTATATACATCTTCTGATATTGATAATATTAAATAATAATGATAATATTCATGATTGTTATAATTATCATATGATGGGAATAGACATATAAAATATGTATATATATATATATATATATATATATATATATATATATATATATATATAGGAAGAAAACTTTTTGTAAACATATACAGCTATCAAAAATGCATGTACAATATAAATAAGTGATGTTCCATGAATAACAACCTAAGGCTAGTTCAATGTTTATATGGTTTGGCTAATAAAAATGGCTTGAGTGAGATTTTCTCATTCAAGCCATGTCCTCTATTGGCTTGCAATCTTATTATCCATTTGTTCTCTCTTTCTTCTGTATAATTTCTGATATTACCCAGTCTCTCTGTTTTTACAATCACTTCCAATGCCATGAATTTAAAACTGTGTCTAGATCCTACTGTAATAACATGTTTAGCCAAGGCATTATTTTCATTTTCTTTGTTTATGGCATAAGCATGTTCCCTGACCCTTTCTCTTAGGGTCCTATTTGTTTTTCCCACATAAAATGATGCACATAATTGGCATTGGGCTATGTAGACCAAATCTCTAGATCTGCAGTCAGCATATTTATCAAATGTGAACTTTCTTCCATTATCAGGATGGATAAATTCATTCCCATTAAGCATATAACTACATTGATTACAATGTATACATGCAAAAGTACCCTTCCTTTGTGAATGTATTGACTCTTTTCTATTGTCTTCATAACAAAGTAGTCTTTTTAGAGACTTCATATTTTTATAGGTAATATTTGGTCTATCTCCTGCCAATTCTCTGATTCTATCATCTACCATTAACATTCTCCAATTATTATTTATAATTTCTTTAATTCTACTGTTCTTGTTGGTATATGGTATAACTAACCTACTTATTTTATTATCAGGTTTTTTCTTGCTCATCATTTGTTCACTTCTGTTGTATCTAAATAAAAAAGGTTTCCCTTTGTCCTTCCTGTATTCAATATTTTCTGAAATAATGGTGTTTACATCCTGTCTACCATAACCCCTCTCTAAGAAATTATTCTTCAACATATTTTGTTGTTCATCATATCTCTTATCATCAGTCACTGGCCTAGATATCCTTAGGGATTGACTTTTCATATATTGGGGTAGATGTGTCTTGGATGCATGCTATTATGATGTAGTAAATTATTTCTCCAACAAGATTTTTATTAGCCAAACCATATAAACATTGAACTAGCCTTAGGCTGTTATTCATGGAACATCACTTATTTATATTGTACATGCATTTTTGATAGCTGTAGATGTTTAGAAAAAGTTTTCTTCCTATATATATATATATATATATATATATATATATATATATATATATATATATATATTTTATATGTCTATTCCCATCATATAATTATAACAATCATGATTATTATTATTTAATATTATCAATATCAAAAGAAGTATATAGTATCTATATTCAAATAAGATGTTTATTTTGTATATTTTATAGAAACTTTTAGATTCATCAAAGAAATACAACTTTGTTGGTTATTTATATAAGTGATATATTTATATGATATTAATATGAATATATACATATGTCTTTATTACAAGTGTGGTTTTATACTATTTTACCATAAAGATAGATATTTTATTATAAGCACATTAATTTATGAAATCTATAGAATGTGTTTTTTTATATATTCATTTATATTTATATATTTTTATATTATTAAATAGAATCATTATTCATTATTTATTTTATTATTTATTATTTATACTATTCACACCATATATATATATTTATATAGTATCAAGAATTTTTGTTAAAATTTTAAAACAGTTGATTACAATGTATAGATAGGATGTTTTGTTATATAAGGTTTTATATAGAGTTTCCCTATAGATGTATATATTTCTAATTGATGAAGACATAATTAATTGATAAATTAATTAATTAACTATCTCACTTGATTGTTTAATGATCTGCCTTTAGTGGTTGGTTAGGAAGTGTATAGATATATATTTAAATGCAGTCAGGATATGTGTTTTTTGAAGTCTGAAGAAACGTTCCTCGTAACGTGAAAGCGCTTACTATTTTTATTCTATAATAAAGTGTTGCTGCTAAGCCGTGGAGTGTTTCTTTTGTTTTTCTATTTCGTTAACAGAGACTTTATCTTGAGAGGCACCTAGCCCAGGACTGGTTTGTTTTATCTGAATTTTGTGTTTTTTGCTTTCACCAGAACTGGGACATGGCTACAGGCTTAAAAAACGGAGTTGGAGAATTGTCAAGAAATGCAGAAGGTTCTTCTTCTATTTTCCGTAACTTTCTAATTATGGACAATAATCCACTTTTGAAGTTAACTAAAAATGAATTGACTATCGATGGTTTAAGACAAATAAAGACAACACAGAGCATGGAAGTGCTCCAGTTGACAAGGAAACTAGAAAATAGTTTCCACAAGTTAAAGAATACGCAATGGCAAAGGCAGCACATGGAGGCGTGCCTTAGCTTCAAAGTAGTGCCGAGAGGACTATGAATTTTAAAGATGCCAACATTTGGAAACACATATCCTGATTTGTTATGCAAATGGCAGAAATTGAATTTAGAAACCAGCTATGGCTATATTAAACTTTTAATAGAACAGTATAGGTCAATTGAGGACATTTTAAGCCAAGAAATAAACAAACTAGAAGGTGAATTAAAATTGCTATTAGAATATACCGAAATGGAGATATTCCGTAAGGATTTGACTACTATGCTGTCTATGCTGGATAACAAGTTGCTGCAGGACAAAAGAAAAAAACTTGAAAGGGACTATAATGATTTCAGGAGAGAACAAGTCCTCTCTTGGCCGAGAGATTTTGTGAAGGGTGACAACAATGTTAAGAAATCAGTAATGAATGTAACGCAAAGAGGAAATACCCATGCCCAAGCTACTTATGCTCAAGCTACATCTAACAGTGTTTCGCATATTAATCAGAGCGATGATTATCAGAACACACAAGAGGGCTCTGTTGTCAACACGCCCCACGCGATGACGTCAATGGGATACATAACGGCTTGTGGAGAAGCCAGTAACTTGAGTACAGTAAAGGGATCTGTAATGGTGCATTCGGAGAAGGGAGAAGCGAACGCTGACCGAAGGGATGCACGAGAGGGAGCGAAAGCTGACCAACGAGACACAAAAGAGGGAGCAAAAGAAAAGAGAATTACCAGCAATGGATGTGTTTCTTTTTCAGAAGATGTTTTACTTAAAGTAGAAGATCTACATTCTTTTCCGTTTCCAATAAGGCAAGTCGAACGACGGGCTTGGTCACCATTAAACAATGTGAAGAAATGGAAGAACTCAGAGGACAGACACGAATTCCAGAAAAACGTTTTATGTCCAATAAAGAAGGACTAACTATTAACATTTCCAGGTATGCATTGACTGAAAATGAGAAAGCGTTATTAGATAAAGGTTTATCTTTCATACCTTCGAGGTATGCTGATGTTACTGATATTGTAATTGACATAAAGATGTTTGTAAGAAATTTGGGTTTAAAACTAATGTTTGACAATGATGAAAAAACTGTTGAGAATGTTTTTAAAAAACCTTCCACTTTTGTACCACAAGCTAATCCAGTATTAAAAGCATTTGAAAAAGCACGTGAAAGGGACTTGTTAGAATATTACATGAAAGCGAATGATAAACATGAATTTTATAATTTGAGTCATGGTGAAAATGAAGCCCTAAAAAAGTTACAGATAAATAAGGAGATAGTTATCAGACAAGCTGACAAAGGGGGTTCTGTGGTAGTATTAGATAGATGTATGTATGTTGATAAAATGAATAGTTTACTAGGAGAAGCTGATGCATACCAAGCTCTAAATAATGTGTCATTAGATAAAATAATTAAAGGTACACGAGACGCTATATGATTTACTTCTTTGTAAAGTGATAGATAATGATTTATATGTATATTTTTTGGTTGAAGAACCAGTAATCCCTAGTTTCAGGGGGTTACCCAAAATACACAAAAGTTTAACCAACCCCCCTTGAGACCGATAGTCTCTAGAAAGGGATGGGCTACGGAACCATTATCTATTTATTTAGAAAAACAATTTAGACCAGTAGTCAATGAAATTAGATCTGTAATAAAAGATACAGAAGAGTTCTTACATAGCTATGCAGATTATATTCATTCTATGGATAACAAGGAAGATGATATTTTAGTAACCTTGGATGTAGCTTCTCTTTTTACATGTATACCTAATCAGGTAGGCATGGAATATGTTAGGCTTTTATTAATAGAAAACAATGTCCCTAGAGACCTTATCATGAGATAGATGATGTTATTAGAGATAGTTTTGGCAAATAATGTCTTCACATACGATAACAAATATTTTCTACAGAAGAAAGGTGTAGCAATGGGGACACCATGTGCAAATTCCTATGCGAACTTAGTTATGTCATACTGGGAGGGCACATATGTGTTAAGAGATGCCCCATTCAAGGAGAACATAAAACTATATAAACGTTTTGTGGATGACGTTTTCCTTGTATAGAATGGTACATTGGAACAACTGAATGATTTTGTTTTATACATAAATGGCACAACAGATTTTTTAAGATTTGAATATACTTTTTCATCTAACCATATAGAGTTTTTAGATGTACACATTAAAAAAGAGGGCAAAGAAATAGGTACAGATCTATAAAGAAAATCTTGTTGGAGAAATAATTTACTACATCATAACAGCATGCATCCAAGACACATCTACCCCAATATAGTGAAAAGTCAATCTCTAAGGATATCTAGGCTAGTGACTGATGATAAGAGATATGATGAACAACAAAATACGTTGAATAATAATTTCTTAGAGAGGGGTTATGGTAGACAGGATGTAAACACAATTATTTCAGAAAATATTGAATACAGGAAGGACAAAGGGAAACCTTTTTTATTTAGATACAACAGAAGTGAACAAATGATGAGCAAGAAAAAACCTGATAATAAAATAAGTAGGTTAAGAACAGTAGAATTAAAGAAATTATAAATAATAATTGGAGAATGTTAATGGTAGATGATAGAATCAGAGAATTGGCAGGAGGTAGACCAAATGTTACCTATAAAAATATGAAGTCTCTAAAAAGACTACTTTGTTATGAAGACAATAGAAAAGAGTCAATACATTCACAAAGGAAGGGTAATTTTGCATGTAGACATTGTAATCAATGTAGTTATATGCTTAATGGGAATGAATTTATCCATCCTGATAATGGAAGAAAGTTCACATTTGATAAATATGCTGACTGCAGATCTAGAGATTTGGTCTACATAGCCCAATGCCAATTATGTGCATCATTTTATGTGGGAAAAACAAATAGGACCCTAAGAGAAAGGGTCAGAGAACATGTTTATGCCATAAACAAAGAAAATGAAAATAATGCCTTGGCTAAACATATTATTACAGTAGGATCTAGACATAGTTTTAAATTCATGGCATTGGAAGTGATTGTAAAAACAGAGAGACTGGGTAATATCAGAAATTATACAGAAGAAAGAGAGAACTAATGGATAATAAGATTACAAGCCAATAGAGGACATGGCTTGAATGAGAAAATCTCACAAGCCATTTTTATTAGCCAAACCATATAAACATTGAACAAGCCTTAGGTTGTTATTCATGGAACATCACTTATTTATATTGTACATGCATTTTTGATAGCTGTAGATGTTTACAAAAAGTTTTCTTCCTATAAATATATATATATATATATATATATATATATATATATATATATACACATATTTTCTATGTCTATTCCCATCATATGATAATTATAACAATCATGATTATTATTATTATTTAATATTATCAATATCGGAAGATGTATATAGTATCTATATTCAAATAAGATGTTTATTTTGTATATTTTATAGAAACTTTTAGATTCATCAAAGAAATACAACTTTGTTGGTTATTTATATAAGTGATATATTTATATGATATTAATATGAATATATACATATGTCTATTACAAGTGTGGTTTTGTACTATTTTACCATAAAGATAGATATTTTATTATAAGCACATTCATTTATGAAATCTATAGAATGTGTTTTTTTAAATATTCATTTATATATTTTTATATTATTAAATAGAATAATTATTCATTATTTATTTTATTTATTATTTATAATATTCACACCATATATATATATTTATATAGTATCAAGAATTTTTGTTAAAATTTTAAAACAGTTGATTACAATGTATAGATAGAACATTTTGCTATACAAGGTTTTATATAGAGTTTCCCTATAGATGTATATATTTCTAATTGATGAAGACATAATTAATTGATAACTTAATTAATTAACTATCTCACTTGATTGTTTAATGATCTGCCTTTAGTGGTTGGTTAGTAAGTGTATAGATATATATTTAAATGCAGTCAGGATATGTGTTTTTTGAAGTCTGAAGAAACGTTCCTCGTAACGTGAAAGCGCTTACTATTTTTATTCTATAATAAAGTGCTGCCGCTAAGCCGTGGAGTGCTTCTTTTGTTTTTCTATTTCGTTAACAGAGACTTTATCTTGAGAGGCACCTAGCCCAGGACTGGTTTGTTTTATCTGAATTTTGTTTCCTTTTATGTTAATGTACATTTGCCTATGTCTTAAGTGATAATATGATAAAGGTGTTTAAAAAATAATATTTCAAGTTACTTTACACATTTGCAGAAATCATATGGTGCTGTGTTTAAAAAGCAGTAGCATGGTTCTGATTCTTTGACACCTGCTGGGGCTGCAGTACAATATAGGCTGTATTCACTGAATATGCTAATGTGCTTGAAAAGGATGAGCATAATAAAGCCAACAACTTTATGGTCTTTACTGTTTCATAAAGGGAGCTAGAAAAACAGTATGCAGGGGCTACAGCAACTGTGTGGCAATAATACGTTACTAAAACAATAAAAAAGATCATTGTGAAGTACCATTCACCAACAAGACCTTCACTGATTAACAAACTCTATTCTGTCATACTTGATAGTGAGTAGTAGTAGTCCAATATAAGTAAGAGGAATATTTCAGTTTATTTTGCAGGTTTGCTGATATCGTTTGATGCAGTTTAGTGGGGCAGCATCAGAAAGCAACAATGTCTTGATACCTTGACAAGTGCTATTCTGTGGTGCTAGGCAGTGATAAGTTATATCAAATATAAGCTAGAACAATAACCCATTTTATTTTATGTTTATAGTTATAATTTCATGCACTATTTAAAAAGCAGCATGATTTTGATTCTTTCATGAACACTACTCTGTCACATAAATACTAACAAGTGACAACCACATAAACACAAATGCAATATTTCACTATTTTACATGCCAAGATTGCTTCACAAGATGTAATTAGCCTTACTTAGCAGAATAGGGTAGTTGCCTAGTTCAAAATAACTAAAATATACACAAACTCAATCCTCTGTTTCACCAATGGCCCAACAATGCCCATAGCCAAATGGCACCACTCTGAGAAGCAGTAAAATCAAAGGATTTTTAGTATGCAGCCATCTTCTGCCCTGAGGATTTTTTGGTATGCAGCCGTCTTCTGCCATTCAGGGCACCAAGCACAGAAGTTCTCAACTTCCTTCATTATTCTTAGATAATAAAGATTGACCTTCACAGCTGGGGGGGGGGGTGAAACCCTCAGAGACATAGTTTTGACCCCAAGTACATCATGTGATTAGAGGGCTGCTCCCCATGATTAGGCTTGAATAACTCAGGTATAGCCAAAGAGTTAAGGTAAAGGTTGTGAAATACCCTGAAATTCACCGCAGGCAGGAACTCAGGGTACACTTCTTCCAAGCTTGAAATGTTCCCAGAAATGTAGGCCTGAAATGGAAGTGAGTCATAGCAAATAAGGGTAACTCCCACCCCAACAGAGCTCAGAAGACCACTAAAACATGGGACTACTTTTTGAAGAACACGTGTCAACCTTACCACCAAGCAAACACAGACATAGACTTCCTCGTACACCCTCAAGGAGCTGAGACAGACCCTCCAAGTTCCTTGAGGTGAAGCTCTCAGATTATCCTCCTACAATTGCTGGCATCTGGATGAGTTTTAGTAATCAAAGAACTACAATAAAGAGTTGAGAATGCAGAAATTATACTAAAAATACCAATGCTTACATTCAAATTGTGTGGGCAGTAAAAAAAAGAACTGGAAGTTACACAGAGAGCACGTGCTTACTGAGCTGACTCAAAATGACAGAGCAATGGCCATGGTGTGTACACATGCATCCCCAAGTGCAAGCAGCTCCAGAAAAAGATGCCAGTTGCTGAACAGTTGAGAGAATAAACCAAACCACCAGTCCCCACCAAGGTGGGTCCCTCAGTGTTGGGTTATATTACTGCTGCTTCTTCACACGCACTACATGCTTCTCAGAATATTATACATTTTGGCATCCTCCAAATGAAACACATACAGGTACCGGTTTAGTAAATCTGCTGACAAATACACTTCTAACAAAATGTTAGCTAGTGTACCCACATGGGACTTTTGTTTATCATTCAGTGGATAAAATAAAACACCCATCCACTGGATGGCACTAAGACAGCAGATATCTTTAATTGGTTGTTACTAGTGCTCTATCTGCAGTGTTGGCATATAAGTGATTAATTACTTACATGCTCTTTAACTTAAAGTGGAGGTTGGTTAATCCTGCTACTCACATTCCATTTAGCTCTTTCTTTCTAAAGACTCCAACAGGTTAGACTGCAAAACCAGAAAGAACCAAAGACAGATAAATATGTAGTAAAAACCAGCAGACATGGCGGAGACCTGGAAGAACTAGAGAAAACCACAATAGCAGACAACAAAGGAGACCATTACCTAGCACCAACAAATTGTCAATCATGTACTTCCTCATAAATGACTTACAGCAAATTTAGTCCGTCAAAACCAGATTTTCCCGCTGATGACAAACTGTTACCAGTCCTAGGTCATGAAGCTACCAGACAACAGTTCTTGCTAATACCCCAAAAGGCCAACTAAAGGTATGCATGGTTAACTCAGTCATTTTCCAGTTACCCACTTAATGTGACACAGGGTCACTGAGAAGCACTCAGTGGATGAAGGGCAGAGAAACTAATCCAGGATAGTATGCAGCATATTGCAGATCCTGTGGTAGGAGGAGCACATACAAACCCCTCACACAATTACAGGCGATAAAGTAGATTCCAGTTCACCTACAGAATGTCTTTGGAATGTGGGAAGATACAGGACCATCCAGAGGAAAAAAAAACACAGAGAGGATATGCAGAGTCTGTATTGATTGTACTTTGGCTAAGAATAAAGATACAGGACCATCCAGAGGAAAAAAAAAACACAGAGAGGATATGCAGAGTCTGTATTGATTGTACTTTGGCTAAGAATAAAACTATAGAACCAAGCTCTATGAGGAAGAAACCCTAATCTATGTACTACTGTTTTTCAGTGTAACCTGCAGGAGTCATTAGAAAGTAAAAAATATGACAGGGGGTAGTAGGATTAACCAGCCTCCACTTAGATTATATATCTAATTATATAAATATAATTATATAATCTTTTAACCTTCATTTTACCTAATACAGTTCTATCTAAATGCATAATATTCAGATTATAGTGCCTAATGCCCATAAAACATGAAGACCACAATGTCTGACATAGTCTAAAAACATATAATGTGCATTGCAATGGTTAGCGTTGTCACCTCACAGCAAGAGTTTCTCCAGTTCTATTCTCAGCTGGGGTGCCTTCTGTGCAGAGTCTGCATGTCCTCCCTACATTCATGTGAGTTTCCCCCAGGTGTTCCGGTTTCCTCTCACATTCCAAAGACGTGTCTGGAGTGTTTCTCTCCAGGCCTCCACTGAAAATGGGTTCCGTCCCAGTTGGACCTTCCTAATAAAAAAAAAAAAAAAATATATATATATATATATATATATATATATATATATATATATATATATATATGTACACACACACACACACACACACATATAAGGAGATGGAAAGAGAAGTTTTGAGACTGTGGTGTCTTTTACCGTCCCCTCTTCTTCGAGGTGCATTGATCTTGTAGTTAGACTATAAGATAAACATCAAAACATCATAAAACACATGAATTGTGATTCCTGTGTTCACAGTTCTGGAGTCAGACTTATTTGGGAATTGACTATCTGTTCTTCAGCTCTGTGGCACAGACATCATACTGACATCATACGTTTATTCTTTTCCTTGTCATCCATTCAGTTATTCATTCCTTGTAATCCATGCATTGGACAAGGAGCACAAGACAGGAAGCAAAAGATAACAGATTTAAAGTCAAAATTGTTACCACCACATCATGAAAATAAAATTTTAAGAGAACACAAAGATACAAACAAAAAGTATAACACTGTGTCATAATGTGAGGCCTGTTTTACAATTTCTGGCCTCAGGATTATTCCTGAGACTTAATTCCTCATGTTGATTACAATGTTTAGTCCTTTTATGAACATACCAGTTAACAGGAAAACATTCATAAATAGCCTCTTCAAAAATGTCTTGGGAAACCTTCTCTAAGGAAATAGCAATATTTATACCAATAACTATATAAATAATAATCATCCAAAAGATAAAACTTTAATGTAACAAGTTTGTATGATTTTAAAATTCCAGATGGTGGTAATAGTGGAAAGAAACAGATAAGCTGCTAGTGAAAGAAGATGGTAAGAAGCACTGAAGACAGAATTGTCTTTTCTCAGGTCTGACTACAACAGTTGACTGCACAACCACAAAAACAAGAGAAGTAAAATGAAAATGGAGAAGAATTTCTTACATTCAACTACAATCACATAAACTGGTACAAGATTTCCTTAGCAAATTCACCTGTGGACTTCTACAGGAGCTGGCAGTCAGTGGCTTTTGTGACATACAGGTTTTGATAGCAGGCAGTTCTGTGGCCTGTCAGACACTTACAACAGGACTTACTTTATAATCAATGCGAGTCAAGATGGGTAGGCATGTGTCAAAATGCACTAAGCATTTTAGCACTTGTACTCTTGGCCCCAGCCCCTGTGGCAGTGTCTACTACCTCATTTTAACGGGGCAGATAAAATTTCCTACATGCACTGCAATCTGCAACACATTTCTAAACTCCATGGACATATTTCCAAATTCCAGCTGAAATCATTAATCAGCACAACACTGAATTCCTGTTATTTGTTAAAACTGCCAATCAATGTGAGACAGGAAGCTACAAGTTCAATACAGAGCTGCTAAAGCTTTCTGCTGACCTAACAGAAGCACAGTGTGACCCTGGACGTGATCTAATTTCTCAGACAAAGGTACCATGTTTTCTCTTGCTCTCCATGTATAGTTCTAATGTGTTGCTTTAGCTCTAGCCCACAATTATGTCTCTCAATGCTTATAGGTTTATGGGTACTATAGGATGTGGCTGAAATTTAGCAACATTTGTAGTTTTGGGGCTCTGTTTTTGTCACACTCACAGTCCCCCCTCCTCTTGCCACTCCTATATCTCTCCAGCCATCTGTTCCATTCCCTGACCATCCTCTCACACTACACCTATGATTCTTCACACTTTCATGAACCAGTTCCTGTTGTTCACCTTCAATGACCTATCCCAGCTCTCTCCTTTCAACACTTTCTGGTTTCAGCTTTTATCTACCCTGCTGTGGGTTGCAATCCCACTCACCTATCCATGTCTCACAATAATGCTTTTCTAGTTGCCCCAAATAAACAAAGATTCCTAACAGACTCTGCCTGTCCCGCAACACATCCCTGTCTAACATTTTGGACTACCACAACACCAATCTCACCTGAGGCCCACCACATATTCAAAATAATCCATTCTAGGGCCCTGTAGTTCCAACAACTCTCTTCATTCTTCCCTCCCTTCCTTCTCAGTTCTTCCACGATGAGGTACCATCTATGAGTGATGTACATACAAAGTCCACATTGATACCATTAATGTGAATCCTTGCTCCACTGTTATAACTTTCCACCACAAATTACCAAAATACCCCTCCTTCTCTCCTGCTAATGTCTTCAGCAGCTTCCACATGCATCACTCTCTCCTGCTCTCCTACATCCCTACAAGTCTGCCCATTTTCTCTTCATCTCTCTCCGCTGAACCATCCAGGCCACCAGCCTTGTCACTTTCACCCAACTACACTCTGTCTTCCACATTCTCTGCCAGCTTCTCTACAACTAATCAGTCTCCACAGGAATCCTTACTTTCTCAGACATTTTGTAAAATTGCAATAGCATCCATATTCCCCTCCCCATCCCCAACACCCTCAAACATCCAACTTACTCCAACCTGTACTTCCATTACAAATGCTCCTGCTACCATCATTCCACCTTATAATACCCCACCTCCCCATTTCACTGTTAGCCATTTTGCAATGTCTTTATTAACCCTAATGTATGGCTCCATGCCTTCCACATCCTCCACACCTTTCACCCCTCAGCTTGACCACATTCACAGCAATGACTTGCTTCTGAAAATCTAGCACACCCCAACCCCTAACTTTCTTTCTTGACTTGCACCTTTCCTTCTATACCGGCACTCCCTTACCCTCTCACATAAACCCATCACAGTCGTTTTGCCACTGAAACTTCTTGTCTCTTGTCATTTGGCAACAGTGGAAAAAAATTACTAAGCTACACCATCATCAATCTGATCATATCTACGCAGCTTGACAATGATATCACCCTACCATTTCATCCATTCAATAGCCTACATCTAGTCGCAATACCATCTACCAGATTATATTCCTTTATCCCAATAAGTATCAGAAATACCTTTAACTGTAAACTTTTACTTTATCCCTGACATAGGTCACCCCAACCCTCTCCCTGGCCTTCACCAGCAGAACCACCACTGACATGGCTTCATCCAGTCACAACCTTTACTCCATTACAAGATCACAAAAACCTTCTAACATCTCTAGCAATAGCCTTCCCAAAGTACTCCAGCACCAGTATACAACCACTGAGACAGAGATTAAAAGACCACTCCTCCTGGAAAGCATGCACACCTTTCCATCACACATTCTCTTACATTCCTCACCAATACCTCTGTAGCAAAAATGAACAGCATCAGGGACAAAGGACACTTACCAACATTTCTCTCTACAGAGTTCTCACTCGTGTCAGTAATACTCCAAACAAGCCATGCATCCACAAACACTTAAAAAAAAAAAAAATGTCAAATACCGTATTTATATGAAATAATATAACCCTTTCCTTCTTCCTCTGCAAATAATTCATAAACTCCAACAAAGTGCAGCTACTAGTGGATATCATTCCTTTAACAAGGCCAGACTGCCCCACCCCCAGCCACAAACTTCTTATCACCTTCTAAATTCAGCTGCCAGTCAAAACCCAAGCAAAGTCCACAGCATCTGGTTGCAAAGTTCTAACATTTTACAGTTCCTCTTCCCCTTAAGTATCACCAACACTGCCACTTCATTCAATTATTCTGGGAAATCACCCCTTCCATATCTCTTTGGAACATTTCCAATATTCACTTCACAACCTCCACCCCCACCATTTTATAAAAATCCTAAGTGTCACATTGGGCTGTGATACATTTTCATCCCATTCACAGCTTGACGAGGAAAAAAAAAAAAAAAAAAAAAAAAAAACAGTGAAACAATGCCATGATCACAGCTCCTAGGAAGCGCCGCTCCCACAGCACCCATGATAGTTCTCATGTAGCAGGTGCACAGGAGGTGTTTTGCACAGACTTTCATTGAACAGTAGGACAATCAGCAGATGTCTGAGAAGCCATTACATACTTGTTTTACTGCTACTAGAATCTGCGGAATATTAAACTTCCATCCTTAGTCTCTCTCTGCACTCTCCTATCACCACCCTACCTCCTTATCCCCTCCATGCACTCAAAAAAATCCTAAAAGCATTCGCAAAAACATAAATTTTTCTACTCTAAAACACCCTCTCTTCTCCTTTAGCTTATACCACCTCTATTACACCTTCATCTTGCTGCTCCTTCAGCTTTCTCACCAGCATCTTATTTTCCCACCTCACATGCCATTGTTCCCTTTATGCACCATATTACTGTTCTTGCCAACACACTTTCCTCACTACTTGTTTGCAACCTAACCAGTTTATCTTTTAACAGGAAAATCTGTATCTGCCTCTCAAACTCCCATCCTATGTTGTAAACCTTACTGCAGGTCACTCAAATGACTTCTTACTACATCTTCCTCCTCCTCCTTGACTTGATTCTGGCAAACTTCCCCTTATAAGATCTTATTCCTTAAGGAAACCATTCAGAAAATAGATGCAAGAAAATGTGGTGCAGTAGTCCATGAAGACAAGACAAAAGTAGCACTGATCATTGAAATTACTACATTGATTACAGTATCTTATATACAGAGAGAGACAAAGTCATAAAATATCATTACTTGCAGGCAGAAATGAAAACAATGTGAAAGAAAAATACCCAGACAGTTCCAGTGCTAGTAGGAGCAATGGGTCTCATAAAAAAAGATTCTACAGTCATATTTAGATATGCCACCAATGCATGCATATGAATTGCAGGACGAGTCAATTCTGGACACATCACAGGTGCTGGGAAGAGCACTTTTGACTAACATCAATGGCTTAAACAATATTAATTTCATGAACTTTAATCATACATTGACTTAGGAATGGGGTCCACTCCCGTCATGGTATTGAAACCCAAAAGTCTTGGAGAAATTAAACCAGGCTCCCCCAGCTGCACACTCAATTTCCTGTAAGACCCCATCTCCTGTACACTACAATTACTAAATCCTACCTGCCAACTGTCTCTCATCACCTCAGCAACACAAACGCTCTTCGCATTACTCCAGGCATTTCACATGTCCCCTAAACTTCATTTGTTCATTCTCTTCTCACTCAAACTTCTATACCCACTATGGTCCTACCTCTTTACACAATCAACTCCAGATTTAATGTCACATTATAATCCCCTCAACACCACCGTACTGTTATCAAAATGGATTTATATAGCCACTTCCTTTTGAAATTCTGAAGACAAGAACTGTATCAGAACAACAAAACTTTATATATGAATATGGGAGATATATAGGTAGTCCTAGGCTGCAATACCTTGGAGAACCCCCCCCCCCCCACTCCGAGGTGCAACAATCTCATAGTCAGCATATACAAATAGTAGGGATATATGGAATGCAGCCTCCCCATAGTGGGCAGTGCAGGGGAATGAAGCCCCCTCAAAAACAATGACTTAATAGTAGCATGGTGATATTAAATAGTCACTGCATTCTGAATATAACTTCAACTTCCAGTACTCATAATTGCAACTAACACATGTCTGACACTGAGACATATATTTCTTAAACAGGTAACCACCTCACTGGCCCTCAGACATGTAATGGAAAATATTCAAATAAATGAAGAAACATACATTACTGTGAAAGAATATAAGTACAACATAAACATATGCCACCAAGAAGCTTAACACACCGTTTTCTACTAGAATAAATTTTGCAGGAAACATTTGGAAACACATTTTTATATATACATTGACACAAAGTTATGAAAATTATAATGCAGTATAATCAATGGGAGTGGCAACATAACTGTGTAAGTGGTACTTAAAAAACATTCACACTATGATATTGAGCATATATTGTTTAAATGCCATTTTTTTATGATGACCAGATTTGCTCATTTCCAACATACTCCCCCTTAAGAACCTAAGTAGAGTAGCTCCTACAAGCACCTCATGCAGCAGCCAAACATCCTCCCCTAGCACTGATGCATAAACAAAGGTTCCCAAGGACAGTCACGACCTCCATCATTTCATAACAACCATCAGAATTCCCTACTTCTCACCACTGCATTATCCTTCATACTATTTACCTGCTCCTCGGAATGGAGGAATTGCATATCTACCCCCACGTGGACTGCTCATACTACATTTGTACCCCTCTATCTACCCCCACGTGGACTGCTCATACTACATTTGTACCCCTCCTTGCCATCTACCTAACTTCTTTACTCTTCAGTTTCAACTCCTGCAGCAGTACCACCTTACTGCACACTGTTTTTTTTCACTCTAGTCATCATGCATTGCTTCCTAACTGGGTTAGTCCTGCACCCCAGATTGCAACAAACCATATACAACCTCATTTTCCACCCTGACCAGTGGCATCCCCACTGTTGACATCTGGGAGCCCTCACTAACCCCAGTATCCATCCCATCATGGGCAACTAGTTGCTCTCAATGACAACCATGATTACATTTCGATGGCTGCCAATAACACCACTCACTTATCAGGATTCACTACCCCCATAACCTGCTCCACTCCAGTCCAGGAATGCCCATACAATAACTTCCTTTTTGCACCCAAACCAGTGCTACTCCATTTTTACTTCCACTCATCTAAAAAGCACACCAACCTGCATAAATCACTCCCATCACTTCCCCCTTCACCACCCCACATCCACCTCTCATCTACCAAACACCCCCGTTATTCATAAATCTCACCCTTCCATACTACACCTTCCACTTACTTCTAATGTATTCACCCACATTATCTTGCTTCATCTAAACCTGGAGCCACATCCCACAGACTCGCAAGTACATCACAAATACCAATCACAACACAACACTGCCTGGCACTTAATCCTAGTCATCCTTCCATACTCACCTGCACTGCCACCACATACACCTACTTCACTCTCAAACCTTCATGAGATTCTCTTTTCCTAAACTCTCCCATACAGCCTTCTGTCAAATCTATAATCATTTTGTTCACTCTCTAACTGCTCTAAAGGTGCACAAATTCTGCATTCTTAAACATGTCACAAGATATGTCTCACCAATCTGTTATTTATTATACCACCTAGTAACACCAAATTCTAAGAACAAACTCAACTCTATGCTTTTGTGAACTTGAATGTATACAATGCAGCAGATTTTACCAGACACTTATTCCTGTGATAGCATTACTGGCCAACCTAACTCACACTGCAGGACTGATAATAATCCCCCGTGAGATAAACTGATACAGCATTTTCAATACTAAATCTCCTACACAGAAGCCTTCAGCCTGCTTCCAGCTTCAGCGGCCCCATATATAATTCAAACAGCTTGACTTAGGCAGGAAACTCCTCTAAAACTCCCAAATCAGACAGCTGCAGAGACGTTTGAAATATTATTCAATAGTTGAGTGCACAAATATAGCATTTATCCTAGGAAACTTGTACTAACAAAACCAGCAAACAGTTAAGATACTTCAAATACATTCTGCTTTGAAAATAACCATTTGCTCCTCTGCTGAGGCAGCATATAACAGCAAAGATCAAGCATTAAAGATTTACTATCAAAATGTGGAAAAATCAAAATAATTTTCCACCTTTTGATTGAAACACTTAGCCAAAATTGGTAATAACGAATTACCAAAATTTCGGAAATGGTAACACAGAATAAACATTTGAACACCGGAAGTTCCAATGTCAAAAGTCCATGTTACCAGTAACATTTTTGCAGGGGGCAAGCCCTCCTGTGTCCCCCCACACACACTCTGCATATTGTATCTTCCAACTCTGAGATCAGACTACAGTGAGAAAAGGGTACATTTCCTGATCCCCACTGTAGTACAGTCTGTTATCAAAATGTTGATTCCACATTAGCGAATGCACACTACCATTCGTTAATGTGGAGTCGAACATTTTCTCGATCGGCATTATGCCAACTTGAAAACAGCCTTTCGAATTTCCAGACTTTACGTAAGTGCTGATCTAAATTTTGACAGTAAACCAACATTAAATACTAGTGTACTAACTGGAAGATCTATCACCTCCTCCACATATAGACTACGACCACTATCTCCACAAGAGGGCACACAATAGCCCATGAGGCAGGTAAAAAAGGCACCAACAGCATGGCTTGTACCCTACAGCATATTACACAAAAGGGAGGAAGGCGATGTAATTAGTTGGTGAAGCCTTGTGGGCTCTGATCTTAACTTTAAAACTGTTTATAACTTTGATAGTGAAAGCTCTTTCAAGCAATATGAATGTTCTTAACCAGCCAGTGAAAAGGAAATGTGTTTTTAGGTATTTTAAACATCTCATCTACTTTTTACTTATCTTTAAGAAACTCGTATAGAGTCAAGTATCTATAGCACATGCTTTTCTTTACTGTAAACAAGCTAATCAAGCTTTCATTAATTCAAACAATAACAAAATGTGCAAATAATGACATAAAATAAATACAAGTACTAGGCAGAGCAAGGATCAATGTGGAATGACTTCAGTGCCGAAAATGTGCTACTTATGTAACTGCTTAGTAATAGCATCAGCCTATGTACCTTTTGATATTTTTTCTGATTTTTTTTTTTTTTAAACTGGAATTAAAGAATATATTAGATACAACACTCGGTACATTACAGCTGGTAATTTTAACTCAAACTTTGATACCATCTTCTTAAAAGAAATAAAGTTAGCTTCTCCCTTGTCTAAAAGCAAAGCTACAGGACTTTATGGAGTCTTACAAGATCTGAGCTTGAAATATGTCTAGAGGTATTAATTCTCCTTAGAAAAAGGATGCACACATTTGGATTTAAAAGATAAAAAATTCTATGATTGTTTTTTATTTCTGCGTTATCTTTGGTAAACGCTTAGTCAATATATTTTGTCCAAATGGTGAATCTATGAGAATTACTGGTCCTCCTAACCTCAAGGATACCACAGCATGTGTAGCTCTTACCATTTTAAATACGGTGAACTTTCAGTGACACACTTGGGACCCTTTAGAATATTTGCAGGGTTGTATTATGTATGATCAAATGTACTTAATGCTGAATGTAAAATAAGTACATATCAAACGCCCTAAATATCAAACCTACAAAAGCTCGAGAAAGGAAAACTATTACCTTTCCTGATCTACCCACTAAAACTCCCATAACACTAGCTTCAAATTCATATCAATAGTGGCAGTGTTACAGGAAGGTATTTTTAAGGTTAAGGTGTAGGGTTAGGGTTGGGGGAAGGGGCAGGTTAGGATTAGCACACCTGCACCATCTTAGTAATGGTTCCAAAATCCTAACCCTACACCTTGCAGAAATACACACTGACAACACTACATCAATCCCATTACCTAACCTTGACCTTAATCCCAAGATGCATACACATGTATACAAACATAGAAAACCTATCCCCAACACTAACTCTCAAACACATGCTCACAAACACTCTCACTCCCTCCAAACCCCATTCATCTAGTCCAACAAAACATACTGTCAACATCTTAACAGTTCAGCTAGCTGTACATCAGACATAACAGCATTTATCAACAAAATGCACATTTGACAAAATACAGGGGAACCATTTGCAGGCAGGACTTCAATATCTAACTTCTACATATGGAAGAGTAGTTACTAAAGTTACTTTGGACTGCAGAGGAGACAGCCAGCATTGTGTGCGTCTTCTACACCATTGCATGATTCCTTGACATACTGGATGCCATACACTGCACTCGTGTAGGAAAAAAAAGCTTCCATCCAATCCACACTCACAGAGATAGATCGTTAGGAAAGGCTAATATTTCCTGAACTGCCAGATACACTGAAGTACTCGGGAGATTTCCAATGTATGTATGCATGCAACACCATGGTAGTTTACATCATTCACACATAAGACATATGCTTGAGTCGTACATATGCTTTAGGAATGGTGATTTCACAGTTAGTAAGTGCTAGTTACAGTGCAGAGAATAAACTGTGACATAGACAAACAGTAGACATGTAGTAATCCGCCCAAAAAACATGCTGGTTTGTTGTCCACTGCAGGCAATGTTGACAATCTCTTTGTACAACCCTGAAACCATGGCAGAAATGTGTTAAAACACTGCCCATGCCCCACCATGTAAAAGAACTGAAGATGTGTTTGGGTTGCTGGCATGTTTTTGTTTCTCCGGATACATTCAGTGGGTCGGGTCTCTATAGTACTCCAATGAGAAAGCCAGCAAGAAGCGTGTGGTATTTACCATGCTTGGTAACATGATTGTAAATAAACACAGTTAACATCATTACCACTTGGCAGCATTACACTATCTGCCAGATATTTCAGCAACAGCAGATGATAATGATTATCAAAAGACAGATGACAGACTCAGTTTAAGCCCCTCTCCAGGCACAGATAGGCACAATTTGTTGCAGCACTAGCAAGGAGGCAATTCTGGTTGTCATCTTGCAAACAACATGACAGATATTTGCCAGTATTACTAAACATGATGCACACAGTCCTCCTATCAGGACATGATGTTCAGGGGATGGTATGCTCCAAGCCACATCAGACATCACCTTATTACAACACAGGAGGGAGGGAAGGTTTTATGGGTTACATTCATCATTTGCACACTGGATTGAAAATATAAACTGGGTAGGAGAAATGCACTAACTGGAAGGAAAAATGGCACGAGGGACCATTTCTTTCTGTGACTAGGAAACATGCCACTATGTGACCATTATCTAGAGTCACTTTGCTAATGAAAGAGGGTAAGTTTGGGTCCTCCTGTGTTTAAGGATCGAGTGTTAGTTTGGGTACTAGACCTGTGTGAGACTCACTACTGAGGGATTCACTTCTGAAAGTATCTACACTTCAGCAATCACAATAAAAGGAGACAGTCCTGACAGATCCAGACACAGTTGTTGAGCAAACCTTCTACAAAGGCCCAAGTGCAGGTCCACACCATGTCTGTACACTTACCCAGCCAATGAAAAACGCAGTCAATCTGTGCAGAAGTTAAGGCACTAGCAAGAAACACAGGCATACATTTATATTAATGAAAATAAACCATAATGACATACTTTCATAGCAAACATTATATATTACATACATAACTCATTCAATTCCTGCCTTTTTAAATCTCATTACTCCTCCAAAACACTATTCTGCATGTATTTTCTCACAATTCCCAATTTTCTATGTAATTTGCTCCTATCCTTTTCTAAACATCCCACTTCTAGTTCTTTTATCTCTCTTACTATATTCACAACTTCTAGAACATGGTTTAAACTTTGATTTCCATTTTCTAGTAATTGCATTTTTGGCAGCTACCAGAATTAAATCCAGCAAGGCCTTACTATGTGTAGGCAATTCATTTCTCTAATACAGCTAAAAAATAATAATTTCCTTAGTTACATCAATTTGCTCACTTAATATTTCTGACAGAGTAGTGTGCAGGGAACTTTTAAAGTCTGCCATCTCATTACATTCTCAAAATGTATGTTCTAAGCTGCCTTTATCTTTCCCCATTACACCTCCAACATTTGCAATCTACCCGAGGAAAAATTGTTTGGAGTCTACTTGGCTATAAGACACTTCCAAGCAAAAGTCCTAAATTTTCTAGACTTTGTTGCATATTTAGGAGCTATGCACATACCCTCCCATTGTTCCTTGGTGAAATAACACAAGCAATCCTACAAGTGGAGGTGCTCAATGTGGAAGTGTGTGCCACCAGAGACCCCCTCAGTAAGCCAGTTGTTTCACAACATCTGAGTTCCAGAACTACATATTGCTCACAGGGGTGCTAGGCAGCATTCTCAACAATGCCATGCAACTCAACTGTCAGTGCCTCTCGGGACTGTACAGCAGCAGAAAGTGCCTAGATAACACTTCAGCACATTTACTGGTTTATTCTCAATGCTGCACACATTTCAGGTGTGATAGCATTAGGTATCCCTGTGCTGCTAACTCATGTTGGATATGCCTTCAAAAAAGCAGTGCAATCCTCTGAAGCTGATGTTTCAGATATTGGGAGGAGTGCTGCCCCTTACTGCCCTACAGGAGTGATCTGAGCTTGAAAGATATCCATAGGAATAAATTCCCCTTTGAAAAAAGTACACGCATTTGGATTTAAAAGATGAAAAAATTCTATGACTTTTTTTTTTTTTTTTTTTTTTTATATATTATTCCCACATAATATTTATTCAGTAATATGGGCAATTCAATACTGCTGACAGCAGACTGATGCAACTGCAAACATTACCGCAAATACGCTCAATCAGTACAGCCACAGTATGCCTAGTATGTTAGGCTCTACGTATACCCTTTGTGGAGGGCAGCTGCCCACCCTAGAGTGAGAAAGGCATGAATGATACTGTCTTCTGACTGTGACATACATCCATATATGTCACTATCATCACCTGATTCTGCAGAAATACTGACATCTCCTTTCTAAGCTTCATCTGTTTCTAACTGCTGTAAAAACCTCTTCTACCTGTGAATGCATAACATACAAAATACCATATAGTGAACATGTAATGGTGCACATGTATCAAATTCATCATTACTCAACATTACCTTCTCTGGCGGAAGCACAGTATTGCATTACTGATCTACCTATAAATCAGATGTGAACTGTGCTCAATTTGTTATGATACACCCCATATGTGTAAAAACTGTGTAAGCAAAGCTATGCTGCAAAATACTAACCTGCTCTATCATTAGCGAGACATGGGTGGGATAAGTTTACCCCACCATCAACAGCCACACCACAGATAGGCACAAATGCTGTTGTATCTCCTCCTCCTCCCAGTGATATAAGCAAGTCTATTACATCTGTCAGTCTTGTGGACCTGAGAGGGCCACCTACTATGGTGGATCTCTCAGTTGAATTCTTCGATTCCATCTGTTTGGCATGTCCGATCATATCAGTCATGCACTGGTGGTAGAGAGCCAATGTGCAGGTTGACAACCTGCTGTTTTGATTTCCTACAGCATGTACTGTCACATATGATCACTCAATGGTTGGCTTGCACCTCCCTCTACAAACTAGCCATAAGCATCACTGTATGTAGAACAATGTCACTTTCAGCATTACTTAAGTTCTTCAGCCTCAGTTTTCTGTGTTCTGCGGACTCTGGGACTCCTGTGTAGATATACAAAATATACGAATACATATTGTTAAGGATATGAGTGCAGGTATTGAGAACGTACCTGTGCCACAAAGACACATACTCACAGGTGTGCGGCAAACCATGCTAAAGTACAATAAAAACTGTCTTAACCCTAGGTTAGCCTGTACAATTGTCCACTGGCATGGCATGACAATGCTCCCCCAACCCCACAAAAGCACAATAAATGCAGCCATCACTAAAACATCTAGGCGACCAGGGCAAACATTAAGAAACCATTCTGGTAATACAGATACACATGGTTACATGCCAAATGCTCTATCATGTCACTGATATAGAAGGAGATTGTCAGAATGGAAAATATGTACCTTATCAGCCAAATCTAGTTAGCTATAGTTAGAAAGCAAATCATCAAAAATACTGCAATGCTCGGACTACTTTAACAATCAAGTGCAAAATAAATAATGGTAACAATGCTCTAAATTCTGCCACATTTATATCCAGTCTGTGTATTATGTAGGCAAACAGGGAACTGCACCATGAATGCGTGCACCACAGCTTTTTTCCACACAAAATATGCAAGGTAGCCTTATCATATTCACGAGGTCCCAAGGCTAACGTATAAGCACTATACATAAACATACAACTAAACAGTGAATGCTTAAGTGGAATGTGAATTCTAAACAGATGTGTATAAACAGCGATCTGCCATTTTGGGTTATCATTTGGCATCCTGCAAGGCACAGATGGCTTCTATATCAAGTCATACAGCTCTTGCTTTGTATGCGAGGCGGAAAAAGGCTTTTTAGAAGCACTTCAAGCAGCAGCTACTGGGTCATTCTGACAATCTCTTTTAAGAGGAGATAGCTTCTGTCTCACGTTAAACCAGATATCAAAAGACACGAACCATTCCACAGTCTATAGAATAATACAGTGTCATGATGGCCTCGATTACTGCATGTCTGAATTGCTGCAAAGATTAGAAGCAGATGTGAAATAGAGTGCACAGAGATGCAAGACGTACTTGTAAGCATTTTTTATTTTAAATTCTTAATATTGGGTTGGGGGTCGGCTTAATGGTTAAGGTGTTTACCTCAGAGAGACAAGGTACAGGGTTGAATCTCTCATGTGAAAGGGAATCTAGTCAAGTTTAAAATACTCTGCAAAGGCAGTAAGCCTAGTACTTACCCATAAAACCTATATTAAAATGTATACCACTGCATGCTTTCATCTTTCAGCAAATGAAGAGTTACGTCTCAACCAGGTGGGCAATCACAGCAAGCTAGCTGCATGACAGGGTACCTAGAAGTGCTGTCTGCTTTACTGTTGTCTGAAGGTCCATGAAATATCAGACTTAAGAGACCTTTCCCACTCCATCTCCACTACACTGGTCCATCTGAGGAGGAAGGAGAGCTGAAAGTATAGTCATCACTGCCTCTTGCTGATATGGTACAGAGTGGGCATGATGCCCAGATGTGGCTACCTCAGAAGGAAAGAGTGCGGATACTTCTAAGGTGGACATCCATGCCCTGTCATCTGTGAACAAACAGCTGGCTGAGACAGTGGTGAGCATCAGGGGTAGCAATGTCAGAGCTGCAAAGAGCATCTCCTGCAATTAATTCACTGGAGTGGCAGGTCAAGACCAATACCATTTGCATGATCCAACTGTGTGTATACTAATACACACAATTGTGCGTGTGTGTGTGTATATATATATATATATATATATATATATATATATATATATATATATATATATATATATATATACATACATACATACACACAAATATACACACACACACATACATATGTGTATATTTATATATATATATATATATATATATATATATATATATATATATATATATATACATATATATCTATGGAGCTTTCCATCAACGAAAGTACGATCCACCGAATTTCACTTACCTGAACACAGTCCACTGAAACCACATATAAACGAAACACACTGACAAAATCCTTTCCAAGGGAAATGAACCACTTGACCAAAGTTATAAGCTAGATTTGCTGTATCCAGGACTGTTTGTAAGCTTCTGAGCCCCCCCCCCCAAGTCTTTCTGTGTTGGAGGGAAGCCTTCTAGCTTATCAGTGGGAGTGATGAGCACTAGGTAGCCTATCTACCACAACAGGAGTGGTTTCTGGCCTAGAAATTGTAGTTTATTGTCCGTTTGGGCAGTTTTTCCATCTCTTTCAACTTTCTGGTTTAAAAGCCTGAATTTGTGCTCGTTTCCCACCTTTCCTGTAACTAGTCTAGTCCAGATACAGATTTGCTGTACCCAGGACTGTTTGTAAGCTTCTGAGTGGTGCGAAAAAGTGTGCTCTTCAATTTTTCCCTTAGATCTGCTAGTTCTTTCCTCTTCTGCACTTTTGCTAGCTTATTAGTCTAGCACTTTACCAGACTTCTTATAGAAATTATTGTAGCACACAAAAGTGCTAGCAGCACTAAACGGTCTACAAGGAAACAGCTCCAGTACTTATTATTAATGCCCACCCCTCCAGGCATGTCTAAAGGTCAGTTCCCTGTGCTTTCTCCTATAAACCTGGCGAACATGGGCATCCTGAAGCAAGGTAGCAACTGCCTCATGTACACCGAGAACCCTCCCCTCTTACCTCCCAACACCCAGACTTGCGACAGATGCACTTATATATCCAAACTGGAAGCCACACACTCTCCAGCCAAGACCGAAATAGTCGATCAAGAGGTGAATGTCAACACTTGCACCACACCACATGAAAAGTACAGTTGTGTACACTTACCATAAATGTAGATGTTCGAGTGTATTCACTGTTGCAGTCATTACTTTTGGGTTATCTGCTTGCAGTAGCCCTCAGTCATCCTGATTAACAAAGTCTTGGGTCCTGTGTCAGTTGCAGTCCCTTCTTCCATGATGTCAGGTCGTCAGGGGTACAAAACATGCAGCCGACGCCATTACATCAGTTTTTCTTGCCCCAGATGTCAGGTGCCCCTTTAATGGGAAGCAATTAGATCTATAAATATACAAGGTTATACCTCCAACAAAAAAGCAAATACACCAATAAGCTTTTGAAGATAGTAAAGGAGAGTAGAGGTATATCCAAAAAAGAAGGGGGCTGGAGGGAGGGTAACCAGGACTGCAACAGTGAATACACTCGAACATCTACATTTAAGTGTACACAACTGTACTATGTTCTTCGTGTTTCACTGTTGCAGTCATTACTTTTGGGTAGAGTCCCAAAGCTAAGGATGGGAGGAGGAATTTAATTAGAATTAGGACCAGCTAAAATGCCCTGCAAGACTGCAGTGGCAAAGCCAGCTCTGGATTTAGAGAAAATTGGCAGATGGTAATGCTTGGTGAAAGTATGTACAGAACTCCAGGTAGCAGCTTCTAGGATGTCCCTGGTAGGTACGCCTCTGAGAAAGGCTGTAGAGGTAGATGCAGCCCTGGTAGAGTGGGGTCTGATCCCCTATGGGATAGGTTTTCCATGGTGTTTGTAGCAGAAATGAATGCAATGGCCAATCCATTTGGAAATGGTTTGCTTTGAAATAGCCTTCCCCTCTGCCCCCGCAGCAAATGCCACCAGCAGTTGATCAGATTTTCTTTGAGGTTTAGTTCTGCCCAAGTAGAATCTAAGTTGCCTGTGCCCATCTAAGGAGTACAGAATCAGTTCCCCTTAGTTCTGTGGATTAGGAAAGAAGGTTGGCAAATGTATGGACTGATTTAGGGCCACACTGGATACCACTTTGGGCATGAAGGAGGGATTGGTCCTGAGGGACACCCTGTCTGCATGAAAGATGATGAAAGGCTCCACTGCCATGAGGGCCTGTAATTCACATACCCTTCTTGCTGAAGTGACTGCTAAAAGGAAAGCTGTTTTCCCAGAAAGGAATTTTAAGTCCGCAGTGGCAGCTGGCTCGAACGGAGGAAGGGTGAGCTTTTCCAATACAAAGTTGAGGTCCCAGGCTGGAGTTGGAGCTCTCCTGGGAGGTCGCAGATTTTTGCCCCCTCTGAGGAACTGCTTAAGCAGTGCATGAGAGAAGAAGGGTGGTTCTGTGTTATAATGAGCTGAGATGGCTGAGGTGTGAATTTTGATGGAGGAGAAAGACAGGCCCTTATGAAGCATCTCAGTTAAGTACTGTAAAATCTGAGGTAAAATGGGCACTGTTGTGCTCATCCCTTGAGCTTGGTTCAGGCACAGAATCTTTTCCATTTTTCAGCACAAGACTTTCTGGTACTAGGCCTCCCTGCCTCTAAAATGATATCTATCACTGGTTTACTGAGGGATGGTAAAGGAGAAATTGCATAATTAACCAGGCTGCTAGATTCAGTGTTTGAAGTTGAGGGTGCAGAATTTGGTTCTCCTGCTGAGACAATAGAGTAGGAGTCTGAGGCAGGTGCCATGGGGCCCAGAGTGCACAAGAGGGGGTACCAGTGTTGGCGCGGCCAATCTGGTGCAATCAAAATCATCCTTGGTTTGTCTTGTTTGATCTTTGGTAGTACTTTGGGTAGCAGAGGCAGAGGAGGAAAGGCATAAACAGATAGTTTTTTTCAGCTGAAGGGCAGAGCAACCACTTTCCAAGCTTGTTTGTGGGGAGTCCTTGTGCAGAATTTGTCCAACTGATGGTTTTGGGGCGAAGCAAACAGGTCTATATCTGGACTCCCCCATTTGCTTGTCAACATGTTGAAAATCCTTGGTTCCAGTTTCCACTCGTGTGGATCCATGAGGTTTCTGCTTAGTTCATCTGCCAGTGTATTTAGTTTTCTTGGCAGGAATTGAGCTTGTAAATGTACTTGATAGCTCAGGGCTGTGTTCCACAAAGCCATGGCTAGTCTGCAGAGGGGGTAAGAATATGTACCCCCCCTGCTTGTTTATGTACCACATAACATTGTTGTTGTCCGTCTTTATCATTAAATTGTCCTGGAATAATGTGGTCCTTGAAGGCTGTCAGAGCATTCTGTACAGCTAACATTTCTTTTTGATTGATATGCAGGTGCATTTGACTTGGGTTCCATTTGCCTTGAATGCACTTCCCTGCCAGGTGGGCCCCCCCATGCATAGTCTGATGTGTCTGTTGTTAAGGTTTGGGCGGCAGGGGGTTGTTAGAATGGTAGTCTCCTGTTTTGGTGGCAGGCCTCTGCCAATCAAAGGAACTCTAGGCATAGGCAAGGTATGATAGGAATCATTGCTTCTAGATCCTGTGAATGTTGACACCATAAGCTTTTGAGATACCATTGCAGTTTCCTCATATGCAGCCTTGCATATGGAATTAGAAGAATGCAGGAGGCCATGAACCTCAAGGCTTGCAGTATTTGCCTTGCAGATAACTGTGCATTTGTGGCCACTTGTTTGAAGTAGGTTGTCAAATGAATCCGTTTCTTTGGCGTGAGGAAAGCCATCTGGGAAGTTGTATTCAAGCTTGCTCCCAGGAATATAATTTGTTGACAGGGTAGCAGGTGTGATTTCTTTTTGTTTATGGTGTACCTCAGACAAGTCAGTATCCTTTGAACAAAGGCCAGATGATTCAAAAGTATGTTCTGGCTTTCTGCCTGAATTAGACAATCGTCCAGATATGGGTATATCTGAATATTTCTTTGCCTGCAGAATGCAATGACTGGAGCTAGGCACTTTGTGAATACCCTGGGCGCAGTAGATAAGCCAAAGGGCAGTGCAGAGAACTGACAGTGCATGTGGCCTGCTTTGAAGCGAAGGTATCTTCTGCAAGACTCCCTGATAGGGATATGCAGGTATGCTTCTTTTAAATCTAGTGTTGCCAACCATGCATCTTTGCATAAAATAGGAAGCAGCTGGTGAAGAGTCAGCATCTTGAATTTTGGAATCATCAGAACGGTATTTAGAGTAGAAAGGTCCAAGACAGGATGCCATGTATTGCCTTTTCTGGGTACCAGGAAAAGTCTCGAATAGAACCCTTGTCCCTTTTCCTCTTCTGGTACCAACTGAATAGCCCCTATGCTTAAGAGAGAGAGCACTTGATTTTGGTCCTCTGCCCTCTGAGTTGGGGGTAGATCTGGCCACCCGCTTGGTGTTAGTAAGGTGTGGAAGTGAAATCTGTATCCTTGGGACACTATTTAAATCCCATTTGTCCTGGGTAATGAGTTCCCAGTTTTTGGCCTGCAGACCAATCTTTCCACCTAAAGGAGCATTCAGTTGGGAAGTGCTTGGAAGTTTTAGAAGCAAGTCATTGAGACTGTTTTCCACAGGGGGGAGTCTTACTACTCCCTGATTTGGGTGGGAAAACCCCCCACTGCTTAGTCTTGTGTCTCTCCTGGGACTGAAACTTGGGGTTTCTGCTATGTCTGGGTTTGGCTTGAGAAGACCTTGAAGAGGCTGGAAAGGACCAATTCTTAGAGGGCCAGTGCCTACTAAATCTAGGAGGCTGAACTTGTAAGAAATCTTCAACAGTTTGCATAGATTTAGCTTTATCTTCCATTTTTGTAAGAACTTCCTCAGCCTTGTTGCCAAACAGGCGGTCCTGATTTAAGGGAGCATCCAACAATTTAGCTTTAACACGATCAGGTAAAGATTGCTCCTTAAGCCAAGCATGCCTTCTGAGCACAGAACCAGTAACAGCAGCCCCGCGAGAGGCCTCTAATGAATCAAATCCACATTGCAAAGTATGTATCCAACCTGTTCAGCAAAATGCATTAAATCCTGTAATTCTTTATTTTCCACACAGTCAGGAATCAACATAATTTTCTGTTTAAGCAGTCCAATAACATGTTGTTGATACTTTAGCATATGAAACTGGCAGTTTAAAGCCCTAATGGCCAAGGTTGCAGAAGTGTAAACCTTCTTACCCCATCTATCCAGCGCCCTGGAGTCTCTATCAGAGGGGGTAGGATTTTTAGCAGTAGAAGCCTTAATGCCCTTGGATCCCTGTGAAATAGTCTCTGGATCCACAATAGGATTTTAAAAAAGAAACTTGTGTGAATCAGGAACGCTGTAATATGTCAGGTTTTCTGAGAGCAGGAGGCAAAGAATCAGAGGTCAAACTAGATTCCAAAAAAGCATCATCAACAATGTCTAGTACAGGAGGAATAGCTAAAGGCCTATGCTGAGGCAGGAGTAAGAAATCCCTAAGACTCTTTTTTTGAATCAGAAAAATCCTGGCTTTCCCAGTGGAAATGCTCCCTTAGAGTATGTAAGGTTTCACCAAAAGAAAAATCCTCTAGAGGGGAAGCAGAGGGAATAGAGTCCTCTGCATCAGAATCCTCATAAGTAGATAAGGGTAAATCCAGATCATCAGAAAAATCAGAATCCTGGTCAGAAGATTCATAAACAACTTCAGTCCTAAGTCTCTTAGAAGGGGGAGGCTGGCTTCCCCTGGTTAGAGTTATAAGATCTTCAGCCATTCTTATCATTTGTTTTTTTAGGCATAGAGGCCTGAGCATGTGGCCTGGGCATCATTTTTTTAGGCATGGTTTGAGATTTAGGCCTAAAAGAAGGAGGTGTCAGTTTAATATGCAAGTCCGTAGGCCTGAATACACCCTCAGAAGCCGGTGCCTGCACAGTGGCTCCGGACCCATCCAAGGTAGAGACATCCGTGGGTTCCATAGTTGAAGCATCTCACAGCATACCAGCCTCCGAATGGGTCTCAATAGAGGCCTGCAAATCAGAAGAAGCGAGTATCAGAGGCTGCAAAAGCGCCTCACTGAGTACCGGCGAACTGGCGACTGGCTTAGGAGAAGCGTTGTTGGCAGTTTTGGACCTCGGTGGCCTGTCTCTGTCTTTATCCTTGTGTTTTTTCAGAATCCCAGTAGTCGGATGGCTAACCAATGACATTTCTAGATAATTAAACAGAGAACTGAAATATTTAGAGGCGAAAATATACAGACGACAGATAGTGCACTGATTAAATAAAGCACAAAACCGACAGCACCGTACGTCGTGGTCAGGGCCTAGGCAAGGAATACAGTATGAATGAAAATCTTTATGAGGTAATTGCTTTCCACAAGTAATGCAATTATTAACTTTTACTGACATCGGAAAGGAGCAAGAAAAAGTTTCCCCAACAGGGTAGGGTACTTAGCTTTAGTTGAAGACTTTGGTTCTGAAACTCGAAAACGAAAATTTCAGGAGTCGGCCGACCGGAACTTGCGAACTGCTAAGGGCACCACATGGCAAGAAAGACTGATGTAATGGCATTGGCTGCATGTTTTATACCCCTGACAACCTGATGACCTGACATCATGGAAGAAGGGACAGCAACCGACACAGGACCCAAGAATTTGTTAATCAGGCCGACTGAGGGCTACTGCAAGCAGATAACCCAAAAGTAATGACTGCAACAGTGAAACACGAAGATCATCACACAGCCCTCCAAAACACACACCAGCACTGCCTTCACATAAAAACACAAACCACACACCCACCTTTGTGGAGGTTCTCAATAAAAATCTACCCAAACAGTAGAGGCCTCCAAGGCAGAAACGCACTGACCACCACAACACAACACTAATCATGAGACACATAACTCTCCTAAACAGTGTGCCACTCAACTAAAGTCCCTAAGGCAAAACAGCTTGCCCAACACACTAGTCATAGGTGACTCGATAGTGAGGCACACTGATGTCCCACTCACTAGGTTGAATAAGGAGAAAGTAACAGTCAGCTGTTTGTCAGGTGCCAGGATCCACTACATAATGCATGCATTCAGGTGCCTCAACACCAGCAGCAAATATGACTCTGTCATTGTACATGTGGGTGTGAATGACCTGAGACATACATCCCTGGACTACATGAAAAGAGACATGGAGGAGTTCTCAGATTATGCAGCCCAGGCGGGTATGACCTTAGCCCTGAGCAGCATCCTACCATCACCCAGAATGATACCACAGTACAAGCAGAAAATGATTGATTTCAACAATTGGCTAATTTTCTGGTATCATTCCAAGGGGGATCCAGTATCTGTCTGCCTGGGATGACATGACTGACAGACCTTGATGCTTTGCCAGAGATGGCCTGCATCTATCACCCCTGGGCTTCTGGATACTGACCAAGGTTCTTGCCACTCCTATAGTGCCTTTTTTAGGTTGTGTTCCAAAGACCAAATTACCTCTGTAACAGCTACAAACAAATGTAATCTGAGGGTCATGCTGCTCATTGCTAGAAGTCTAAATCTCAAAATGCACTCGCTCGAAGCACTCCTTAAAATGGAGAAATCAACATTTGTGCTGTAACAGAGATCTGGTTCAAAGCAGTAGAAAGCACCCCTGCACTACCAGGCTACAACTCATTCCACACCTTTTGACCCCAGAACTTGGACCAAAGCTCCAAAGGCAGTGGTGTTTCCATATTCATAAAGGATGCACACACCTCCAAACTGGTAGCCCAACATAACGCATGAGAGATACTTCAGGTGCATCTAACATTGGGTAAGACAGTGATTCAGGTCGTAGCCTGCTATAAGTCCACAACCATGTCCCAAGACTCACACACCATGTTCCTATGCACCCTGGAGAATATTAGGGTCCAGCCTAACACTCTCATACTGGGCGACTTCAACTACCTCTCCATTAACTGGGAAACCTACTCATTCACCAATACACTTGCCCAACATTTCCCGGAATTCATTAAATTCCAGTGCCCTGGACCATCTCATTCTTACCCCCAACTACAGGTAGCAACATCCTTGACCTGGTCATTACTAACATGGACGACCGTTGCTCTACACCAATTATCAACTCTTCCCTGGTTAGATCCAACCACAAACTAATCACCTTGGAAATCCACATCCCACCCACCCCCACCCTGCCACAAAGGTAACTACCATGAAAAACTTCTCCAAAGCCAACTCTGGGCTCTTAAAAACAGAGGTGGCTAACTTCACGTCACCCATGAAAATGGAGAATAGTTGCATGACCTCGGAATTATACACCAATGCACTGTACGAACACGTACACAAATGCACTCGCCATACCCAATAGAACCAAGACGCTCTCCTCCAAAAAAAAGGAAGCCAATCTGGTGGTCCCCTGCCATAAACAAACTCTACAACAGAAGGAAGAAACTGATGCGGAATAAGGTGAAGTCCCAAGACTGGAAAAACTCCCTTATAAGTCTCAAAAAAAAGTTGAGATCCCTCATCAACTCCTCTAAAACTAGCTATGAAAACAAAATTGCAGCAGATAGTAAAGACAACCACAAGGCCTTCTATAGTTATGTAAAGAATCTCACGGCAATACCCAGATTTGCTCTGAGCTACTGCACAATAGTACCTCCTATACCAAGGCAATAGATATTGCCAATATACTTTCTGACAGATTCAGTGAAAACTTTACACCCCCCCCCCCAAAGGACCAATCACACCACCAGTAGATTGCCAGGTACCCAGTATTACTGCTGCACAGGTTAAACAGCACTGTCCAAGGCCAAGAATACAGCTTCTATGGGACCTGACAACATCCCTGGCTGTTTTCTGCATGAACAACAGAGTGAACTGGTACCACATCTGTGTGCCCTTGTTCAATCACAGCCTCACCTCACGCTTTGTCCTTACTGAATGGCACACTGCTGGAGCGACTGCAGACCCTGGGAACTATCGCCCCATTAGTCTGATGACTCTGATATGCAAAGCTATGGAATGTATCATCATGGACCTAATAAACAAGGATAAAGGGAATCTCCAAACTCTGGATCCCACACAGTTTGGTTCTGTGAAGGGTAGATCATGCCTGCTAAACCTGGTCAACTTCTTTGAGTCAGTCACCAGAGCTGTGGATGAAGGCAAGGTGGTTCATACAGCCTACCTTGATTTGGCAAAGGCTTTTGATGTCATTCCCCACTCAAGAATCATAGAAAAACTCACTAAGCTAGGCATCAACCCCTATATCACTAGGTGGGTTGCAAATTGGCTCACAGATAGAACCCACAGTGTGAACGTAGCTGACTCCAATTCAGACTGCTGACCAGTTACGAGTGGAGTCCCACAGGGTTCGGTCCTGGGTCCTCTCCTGTTTGGTAACTACTTCTCTGAAGTCTAGGCTAACACAAAGGGACTCTGGCTGACAAAGTTCACAGACACTTGCAAGTTGGGAGCTATTATTAACACTCCCAAAGTGATGTTGGCATCCTGCAGAAAGGCCTCACTGAGACCAACAACTGGTGTCAGAACCATGGCCTTAAGCTCAATGACAAAAAATGTTGTCATCCCCTTTGGGAAAACCTCAGTTCCCATGAATTACCACATTGACAGCATTCCACTGAACACAGAAGGCATTATAAGAGATCTGGGAACAGAGGTTAACAGCAACCTCTCTTTTGACCACCGCATTGCCACTGTGGTCAGAAAGTCCTTCTATGTGGCACATCTCATTCCTAAAGGTTTTTCATCCAGGAAGAAAGAGGACATTGTCTCCCTCTTCTCTTCCCTCATTAGGCCAATCATCGAGTACAATGCCCCATTTGGCATGTACCTCACTAGACACCTGCAACAACTGGACAGGTCACAAAAGTACCTAACAAAAATAATCCTAGGCCTTAAACAGTTGTCCTATATGGACAGACTCAAAAAACTCCAACTACTCTCCGTCTCATATTGCCTACTTAGAGGCAATCTCTGCTTGACTTACAAAGCCATGTCTGACCCAGCTCTGTTAGAAATGCTACATCTAAAGAAATCCCAATCCCTCTACACCACAGGCTCCAGAGACCAAAACTTCATTACCACAATCAACAGAACATGCTGGAGGGGACAGGTTCATAACCCACAGACTGTCCATACTATGGAATAGACTTCCCATACATGTCAAACAGAGCACCTCACTGGCCCTCTTCAAGAGAAATCTTGATGAGTGGATGGGAAATAGAAAATTCACCTCAGGGATCACTCCAGTGGCTTTACTCGACAGAGGCACTGGGAACTAATGTCGGGTGGCACAATGTCAGGTTAATCCTATGGGCTAAGCTTGTAAAGGCTCCAGGGCCATTAGCCTAGTACACACACATGAACTGTGTCCTCTCCCAGTGCAGTCCGATCTCAGAATTGGTATATTTAAGTAGGGAGTGTGTGGGGAGTTTGGGGGGGGGGGGCAAAGGTACCCACTTGGTGGTCAAGAGGTTCCTTTCCCCTGGGAAAGAATTTTGTCAGTCTGTTGTATGTTGTTTCGTTTGTGTGTGGTTTCGGTGGATTGTGTTCAGGTAAGTGAAATTCGGTGGATAGTAATTTCATTGATTGAAAGTAGAACCACGTACATGTGCATGTGTGTGTGCATATCTATCCATCTATATATATATATATATACATATACATACACACACATGTATATATATAAAATGTATATACATAGGCAAAAAAAAATCATCCAATTGTCTATACTGTTTCATATTAGTCTAATTACCCCACCACACACACACACACACACACACACACACACACACACACACACACACACACACACACACACACACACCTTCTGTCTTTCTACAGGAAAAAGGGGATTTATCACCACAAAGAATGAGCGCACCTTCCATTCCACTGCGTTCTATTCTCCGGTGTGTCCCTCTTGTGTGTTTCTCTCCGTTTGCTCTTACTTTCCATCCTAATACTCTGTTTACTGTATGATTTTGGCTACCCCAGAAAGATTCAAGTAAAATGTCTAAAAAAGTTTGTGGCGTGTTGTGGTACATCAAGCAGCAATGTGCAAACACTCTAAACAGTATAATATTAATATAAATGCTTCAGCAAACACTGACTCCTACATTTAAATTCCTGACATCATATAATTTTACACCATTGAAGTTCGATCCCAACATACTGCTGGGAAGTACCTGTAAACTGTATCTATTTGCTGCTTAAAGCAAGATCCATGCAGTTTGCTATACATGCAACTCTTCATATCTCAGATATGACTGCTCAGAAACTTTAGTGATTAGATATACACCTATAATTAGCATTTCTCATACAAAATCACTTTCTTGATCAAGCACTGCACAAAAAAACTCTGTGAATTCCACCCCATATGTCTGTTAAACCACATATTCTTTTGAATTGCTCCCTTTTTTTTAAGAAAATGACCCAAGTATTTTACATAAAACTATAAAAAATGAATTGCATGACTTTCAATATCTATACACAGCAAATTAAAAAAAATTGGAATAGTTCAGCCAAAATGTTTTTTTTTCCGAACATTGGAAGCATTTAACTATCACATGGTAACCTGGTTAGCATACTTTTCAAGGAGACTGTTGAGAAAAACAAAGAAAAAAATGGAAAGCATCTTCCAGACATGCTAAGTATTCTAAAATCATCTTGTACAATAACTCCAAATATATATGCACAGCAAAAGGCATATATATATATATATATATATATATATATATATATATATATATATGTGTGTGTGTGTGTGTGTGTAGATACAAACACAAAATTCGTTATATAGACTACATTAAGCTTCTGTCTCCTGAAAAGCCAAAATGTATCCATCCACAAAATTTACAATTACATGCTGATAAGGATGGTAATTTTTATGCCAATGTGTTGGCTACAGAAGACATAACTTAAAAATGATATGCAAATCTTTGACCCAGATTTTATAGAATAACATTTACTAGAGGTATTGCAAGAATTTGTAACAAAGATGTTAATAATCCTTTGGAAGACAAAACTATTTTTTTGGATTAATTTTTGGCAAAAATGTTCCTTTCCTGATTTAGTCATACATAAACACAATTTGAAACATAACATACAATTTACCATGTGATAATACACTCTGACTACAGCTATAACTAGAGTTCTGTTTATTTTTCTAATATTCATTCCCCTTCTGTTCTTAAACTGTTTCATCCACTGCATTCAACTGGTGACCTAGATCCACATTTTAGTTATGCTACAGTTATATTACATTCCAAGCACAAAAAGGAACCCAAAATTCCTATTACATTGTACTTCACTTTTAAACTCAAGAGTGTAAGATTGTTACAATAACTAATTGTAATATTTAGCACTTAGAACAGATCGATTTCAGTTTGGTTTTAGGTCACATAATTATATGAATACATTTAATACAGTGGTCTGAATGCAGAGATGATAAAATCAGTGAGCAAAGGAAAGTAGTATTGCTGGAACTGAATTTATCATCAGGTCTTTATGAGTAACTTCACAAGGTGGACCCTGCTTTTACAAAATATCACCAAGATGACACTGATATGTAAATATAGAATGTATTTTACATAGTATACATCATGGGCAAAAGTAGATATAAAAATAAAAAATCAGATGAGTCTACAAGTTCCAGGGTAAAAACGTGTCCAATCCTGGCATGCACACTGGTGCTAGGAATTGAAAAAAATGACAGTGCAGAATCCTCAAGACACAGAAACATTGCTGCAATGGGGTTAGGCCAGGCTCAGATTGAGTACTGTCCCCCTGTAGTACAAGAAAAAGTAGTCCAAAAAAAAAAAAATAAATAACAGGCCAAAAAGAGCCATAAAAAGGATAGAGTGGACTACTGAGGATAAAAAAAAATCATGTATTGTTATTACTATGCAAGGCCAGAATTTCCAGACAGAAGATATTCAAAAAGAATAAGAAAAAATGCACAGGAAAAACTGACAAAAGCTTCAAATGCAAATATGTGTTCATTAGTACAACAAATTCATGAAAAGCATTATAAAACAAAGAATCCTTGGGCCGTTTGGAAAAAAGTGACTAAGGAAGTGTGAAAATATAAAGAATAAAACCTAGGGATTTTTGAAAGGTATAAAAAGAAATAAGGACATGGGAAATGGAGAGATCTGATATAGTGCAATTTCTGCAAAGGAGAAAGCCAAACTTAGCAATTAAAAAACAGCTTCAAATATATTTGAAGATAAATACAGGTAAAGGTACCCAGATATGGAAAATATCACAATACAAAAAATAAAACCACAAAGGGGAAATTTAAAACAGAAGATCAGTAAAGAAAAGTTAAACAAATGGAAGACGAAGTTTTCGAATACCTGTGAAATGAAGGATTTAGTGAAGAAACACATGTCAAATCAAAGCATGATGGAACAATCACAGCATGATGGAACCATGAGTTCCTAAAGTAGAGAGAAACAGGTGGAGCAGAAGACAGCTGAAGAAGAAATATGGACATGTAAAAGAAAAGATTTTAATATGGTGTAATATTTATGCCAATGAGAAAGCAAAACTAATCAATACAACGACATTTCAAGAGAAGTACAGGCAAAGGCATCCGGATTTGGAAAATTTCACAATACAAAGAAATAAAAAACAAAGGGGGAAAGTAGAAGAGAGAATTAGTAATGGAGAAGTTAAAGAAATAGAAAATGAAGTTATGGATTACCTGCAAAGTGAAGGATTTAATGTAGACAATCCAACTCTGGTAACATCACAGAATACTGGAACAATCAATTCCCAAATTAAGAAGAAACAGGTGGAATGGGAAGCATCTGACCACTTGCCCCATGAAGATACTCTGAAGCATTTAACAGAAAACCAGTACAAAAGTTCAGCTGGACTTGCACAGCAAGTTAAGGAGCAGGAAACAGTAGCAATTCTGACACAGTCAATGTTGTGGAACAATAGGCCAGTGAGTTCCCATATGAAAGAATAACAGATGATGCAGCTGATGAGAACATGTCACAGGAAGGTGTTCTCGGAATTTCTGCAATACCCACAGGAAATGGAGTACAAAGAATGCGCCCTTAGTTTAGAGGAAAATGACTAAGGAAGAGGTGCTTGATTTAACAGAAATTGATAGATATTTTAAGATACATGAAAGAAATAGATTACAGAAAGTCAATAAGACCCAAAATGTTAGAAGACTGACAAATTAACACCGTGATCCAGACTATTAAAAGAAATGTATGCGATCTAACAGAAGTAAACAGGATATAACATCTGTTATTAATTTAGCTGCAAAATACCAGCCAAAAACAGTACAAGGAACCAAAATAACTTGCCAAAGAAAGAATACCTGCACAAACAGCTTGTGCACGGCTATATAGTATATCCAACCAAAAAAGAAACAAAAGCCAGCACCCAACATCTCCTGTGGCTTATTCTAAAAACATATTTATTCCATGACCGATAGCCAGCAATACATCAGTACACCAGTAAGGTTGTACCAGTTTCGGCAAAAGCCTTCTTCAGCAACTAAACTTGATAAGAAAATGCAACTAGGATTGTATCTCCCTTTTATGTGAAGTCTTATGATGCCCTCTAGTGCACATAAAAAATATTACCATATAAATACAATAATTATCATGCTACAAACATGATTATCTAAACAAAACAAAGAACACTTGGTATGAATGCAAATACATAATTCTATATAGAAATGTTTCAAAATTGGTCATTTAACCCAGGAGAAAAGAGGGACCCCAATTTAATAATCCACATTTTCTCTTTGTCAACAATTCATGTAATCTGTGGGCCTCTCTGTTCCTAAACCTAATCTGGTCAATGACCATAAAACTGAAAAATCCCATTGGATGCTTAAACATATGTTTGAATAAAGAGCTCAAACCTACCAATCCAAACTTAAAGTTTAATATTAGCACTCATAAGTTGCCATCAAGGCTGTATGTTTGACCGTTTGGATTTACTATCAGGGCTAGCATGCCTTTAATTGTTTGTATTTAGTTATCCAAGGCATCCTGGCAAATCTGAATGTGATTTAGAATGTCATATTTGTTTGGTTTTCATACTATGTTTCAACAATTGGATATCAACAAGTGAATGTTAACCATTTTCTGTGGATGCCAATGCTTATAATCTTTCCCTTTGACAATATTAGTTATTTAATTGTATTGGGGACATGGTGGATAGATAGGGGATCTTCATTATTAGTGCGTTTCCATAACAGCTATGATATTGGGCTATAAGCATGATAACAAAAATAATTCATTATTTTTATATCAGCCCTATTATGATAGGGGTTGGTTCATTAAAGTTAGGACAATAAATTACCATCTAGTCCAGTGGATTGAAAATCATTGAATAGTTCTTTGATGACTATCCAAGTGGGGTGATACACTGGGCTCCAGATATTAATATATCAATACAGGATAACAATTACTTGGAGTTCTTGCCCTAGCAACATTGTCCAAATGAATTTTGTTTACTGTCCCAAAAATTCTTTCACTTTTCTTATTTGGTTTTGGCTACGTAGTGGACACAGGTAGTCAAAGTGGATAGTTATAGGCCAGGAAGGCATGATATATAGGTTATGTTTGCCTTTCTGGATCCCAGTTAATTGGACTTGGACCATTGTAAGGTTTGACAACCTATTTTTTCCCTGGGTATGGGGTGAATAGTTATTGGCTATCATTGTACCCTGGGGTTGGTAAAGAAAATTATACTATACTGTATATTGACTTTCCAACACTCAGGTTTTTGGATAAATATTACAGCTTAAAAATAAGATTTGCAGTTTAACATTGTGGACAGTTTTTGTTCAGTAGTTGGTTTTGGTCTATGATGGAATTGGCAACTTTTATTAAGGGTCTTTCTTCAGACTCTGAGGACTTGGGCATTTTTGGCCTGGGGTCTAGCAATATTGATAATGGTTCTGGAGTTCAGGACCCAACTCAGGATTGTAGATCCGCTTTTGCTAAGTTAACCAAAAATGTAATCACCCTTAGGAAAAATGTCTGGCACCTCAAACTCTTTAGGGCATACCAACGGAGCAAAATAGTTCCAAGGGGACTAAGAACCAGGTTGCAGTCTATGGTTGCTGAACCAGATGAGTGCTTTTTGGCACAATGGTCAGAGGCACAACAACAGGTCTCTATGACCTTTGTAAATATTTTGACCAGTTATTATGAGAGGAAGGCTGAGGAACAAGCTGTTCATGTTTTGGGGGCCAGTAAAACATTGGATGAGTTTTCTACACTGTCATGTTATAAAAATTGTATTGAAAAACTTGGCAAGGATTTGTCAGAACTGGACTCTGTTCTTAAAGAGAGAAAAATTAAGAAGTTTTCCCATGATGTTGGGGATTATGACAGGGGCAAGCCCTTTGAGGTGCGTCCCAGGGTTAAATTTGTTACGCCTGTTCAAACCCCCAAGAAATTGAGAGCTTCACAGCCCAAATCTATTTTGAAAAAAAGAAACAGGGAGTCTATTATATCTGGTGAAGATTCATCATCCAATATGGATTGGGAGGATGGCCATACTGGAGTTTCCCCTGTTCCCAAGAGGAACAATTTGGAGCAAAGTTTGGTAGGGGCAATCCCTTTAGGCACAAGTCTCAGAGACGACGGGGCAGGAAGCATCAAAAACACCATGGGTCTTGGGGAGATTTTTCAAAACATGACCAAATTTTAGATACTAAAGTGAATAACGTGCATAACATATCTTCAGTCAGATTGGATGAACAACAAATGGAGGTGCTAAATAAAATATTAAGCTTTGTGCCAGGTTTCTTTGTCCAGGAGTATCATTTCCCACAAGATATTGTGAATTTTTGTCGTAGTCTTAATTTAAAATCTTTTTTTCACAACTCTGAGGGGAGCAAGATGTGTTCTTCTGAATTGAGAAACTTTCACTTCAGGTCTTCTTTATTTAAGCCACCGATGCTACCCATTGTACAAATTTTTCTGAACGAAGTTCTTAGAGATTTGCATTTACATTTGAGTAAACAAGATATGGTGAAGGATAATTTGGACAAACAGCAAAGATTATGTGTTGAAAATCTTGTTAACAACAAGAATATTGTTATTATATCTGCGGGCAAGGGTGGAGCAGTGGTGGGTTCAGGATTTGGTGGACTATGAAGCGGAGGGTGAGCGTCAACTTTATAATAAATCTTATTATCAGGAAATGGCTGCTGATCCAACTAATAAGTTTAAACAGGATATTGATCACTTCCTCAATCTAGCAGAAGAAGAGGGCATTATCACTAAAGAAGTCTGTTTTCATCTTAAGGTAGATCATCCCAAAAAACAGTATATTTATTTCTTGCCCAAGATCCATAAGGATTCCAATAGACCGCCCGGTTGACCGATTGTTTCAGGCAGAGGCTCTTTAACTGAGCCCTTGTCTGAATTTCTAACTTTATATTTAAAACCATTACTAGCATTAATACGGTCTAGAATACAGGACAAGACCCAGTTTCTCTTCATTATATCCGACATGCAATTGGAATCCGACTGGCTCTTATGTACTTTAGATGTCACCTCCTTGTACACCAACATCCCCCCATTGGGCAGGACTAATGGCTTTGCAATATTGGCTAGATCGAGCCAATATGTACAAACCAGGTTTTAATGCTCTTTTTATTTGCATGGCAGAAATGGTCCCGACCCACAATATTTTCTATTTTAAAGATAGGTGCTTTTGGCAACTTCAAGGCACTGCTATGGGGGCCTCTTTTGCCCCCATTTATGCGGATCTATTTATGGTGTACATGGAGGAACAGTTGATATATGACACCAGTCACAATATATATATATATATAAATGAAATGGACATTTGGAGGAGATATCTTGATGACTGTTGGTTGGTGTGGAGAGCAGATGAGGAATTCCTTTTGGAATTTTTGGAATATTTGAATTGCAATATGTGGGGTACTGAATTTAAGTTGACTTATTCTAGATCAGATATAACCTTTTTGGATGCGTCAGTTAAGAGAACAGATTTGGACACTTTGGAGAGTGAAGTATTTAGGAAGTTTCCACAATTCAATACCCTACTGCATGCTACAAGCTTCCATCCACAACATGTCATCAAGAATATCCCCAAGTCACAATTCCTTTGTATTAAAAGGATTTGTTCAAATTCCTCCACGTACGACCATCATAGACGCAATTTAATATCTAGGTTCAAGAGTAGGGGATATCAAGTGGGTGACATCACTAGGGTCAGTCGGTTTGCCAATCAACAGGATAGATCACAGTTGTTGTCATATCGGGTTCGGGATACAGAAAAATCACAGGTACTCAGATTAATTACAACCTATGGGAGAAACACCAATAGTTTTATGAATATTTATTTATTTATTTAACATTTGTTGACCGGGAATGCCCGACTAGGTTCCACAGAGCCTGTTTTCAGCGGAGGCCTGTGGAGAAATGCTCCAGATGCATGTCTTTGGAATATCATTCATAGACATTGGCATCTATTAAGATCAGATGACATTTTAAATAATTACTTTGGGGATCGATGTCTTTATTCTTTTCGGAAGGGGCGGTCTTTGGGATCCCTATTTATTCACTATAAAAACATTTACGATAAAGGTCCATGTTTAACTAAACAAATGACTATGACTGGTCAACTGATACTGGGTTGTTATCCATGTGGTCATTGTGTTTATTGTCCAAGAGTGTTGAAGTCCCATAGTTTTACATCTCATAATTCTTCACATGTATACAATGTCCCATTTTTTGCCAATTGTAATACGACTTTGGTTATTTATTTAGCCCAATGCAGTTGCAGGGCATTTTATGTTGGACAAATGCCTCGCCCATTTAAAATAAGGGTTGGGGAACATGTAAGTGACATCAAAAATAAGAAAGGTTCGAGCTCTTTATTCAAACATATGTCTAAGCATCCAACGGGATTTTTCAGTTTTATGGTCATTGACCAGATTAGATTTAGGAATAGAGAGGCCCACAGATTACATGAAATGTTGACAAAGAGAAAATGTGGATTACTAAATTGGGGGGGGCCTCTCTTCTCCTGGGTTAAATGACCAATTTTTAAACATTTCTATATCGAATTATGTATTTGCATTCATGCCAAGTATTCTTTGTTTTGTTTAGATAATCATGTTTGTAGCATGATAATTATTGTATTTATATGCTAATATTTTTTATGTGCACTAGAGGGCATCATAAGACTTCACATAAAAGGGAGATACAACGCAAGTTGCATTTTCTTATCTTATCAAGTTTGGTTGCTGAGGAAGGCTTTTGCCGAAACCGGTACAACCTCACTGGTGTACTGATTTATTGCTGGCTATCGGATATGGAATAAATATGTTTTTGGAATAAGCCACAGGAGATGTTGGGTGCTGGCTTTTGTTTCTTTTTTGACCAAAATAACTTGGTCAAAAAGAGCCCAGAAGAATTCCAGCACAGTAGAAATTAGTGGCTTCTTCAGAATAAATTTGAATAACTCCAACATTACCTATATTCAAGGGTGAATTATACAACCTTAAGAATCCTTAAAACTCCAATATTAAAATAGTTTAAAATAGGTTAAAATGTATAGATCACCTTCCAAAGAGTATTTAATAATGAATGGAAATAAAGTAAAATTAAAATTGTGTTTGAGTAAATGTTAAAAATTGTAGCTGTACTCGAGCCAAAAACATTATTTAAAAAAATCAAAAGTTCTAAAAACATACATAACATCATGGAGTATTATAATATTCTAAGTGTAAAATTCTCAACACAAATAAGAAACAACTAAGAAACAGCCAAGAACTTTCCTTCTATCCCAGTGGCTATGCCCTTGTACAAATCCTGACTGACCTGCTGTTTCTTTCTTGCCTATCACCTCTATGTCCTTATTATTCTTACCATCTTCCTTTGTACTTTCTCAGTATCACCCTGCAAGTATGTGACTTTTTCTAGTAACAAAACGTATTTAAACTCTCTGTCTCAATTAAATACTTCTACTCCCCTTCCCTTACCAGCTCAGACTCATCTCTTATGCCCTTCTCTGAGGGCTTTAGTTAACAACCTGCTTAACAGACATACCCCTATGTATCTCCTTATTCTACCTCTTAGTGATATCCTGTTGTAATTCTGCTTATTTAATGAAGTTTTTAGGCTAAACAAATTGTCAACTTTGTTCTCAATGGAAATATCTTGTATTATTTCTCACCTGCCTACACCTATGTAATGGAGCTGTTTTTTTCCCCTATTTGTTGCTAATATATTGTTGTTTTTTGCTTATTTTAGATTCATTTTAACATACTGGAAATTGAAGTATGTTTTAACTATGTAATGTTGGAGCTTTTCTTCCCGGGCCTCTACTGAAAATGAACATATATCCAGTTGGACTAGCCCGGTCAACAAATGTAAAATAAAATAAAAATAAAATAAAATAATACAATACTCAGGACTTGGAGACAGCTAGTGCAGTAATATAAAAAAACATGCTTGAATGAAATAATACTGAATGACAATAAATTAAATATTGATCATACTATAATCTCATAGCCCTTAGTTTTAATGCACTTGAACTACAAATAGCATCATTTAAGCCAGGCTTATCACTGGCTTTCAAACGCAACTGCCACAAAAGTTCCTTATATTCTAAAATGGTACCCCAAGGACCAAGCCCTGGGACTCCCACGCACCTGCTCTACAACAAAAAAAAAAGTAAAACTTTGATTTTCAGCACATTTAACCTTGTGTTTGTATAGTGCATTTGCCTCATTACTATGTTTGATATCATAAATATGTTCAATTTTTTTGTGAAGCGCATGCTCAGTCTTTCCAATGTAAAAAGAAAAACAAGCATCACAAAAAGATAAATATCTTAATACCTATAGTGCTGCAATTATAACTCTGGTGAAATTGGAAAATCTGTCCAGTACTGGGCAACTTAATAACCTCCCCCTCGTAGATCAAATTACATTGCTTACAGGCACCACATCTTCTAGTGCACCTAACATCTCTGTGGGGATTTGTGTAGAACACCACCATTCTCTCAATTTTCTCTTTTAAATTAATATTTCTTGTAAAGGTGATATGGGGAACATCAGCTATAATTTTACACAGTGAGGGGGCTTCCTGTAACATTTGCCAATCAGCCTTAACCAGCCTCATAATCATGCTGGTTTCATGAGAATAGCACAAGGCTTCTAGCCAAATGTATCTCATTTTTTTTTGCAGTGCTGAAGTTTTTAGGCATCTCATTTCCTAAAATCAGAAGAAATCTAGAACCCCTTCCATTTAGAATTTCCTGCTGATGCTGAAACTCGAGTAATTGATCGGGGTAGCCTCTATCCAGCAGCATTGATTTTAAGAAGTCAAGTCGGCAGCTAGATCAGTATCATCTGATATAATGCTGGTCAACCGCACCATATGACTTTTGACTAACCTACAATTTTGCTTAAGTGGATGACAACTTTTAAAGTGCAAACAGCTGTTAGAATATGTGGGCTTATGATGCAGTTTAGACATGTATCTTTTTGAAATTACATCCTTTTCCAGAAGAATATCCAAGTAATTAACCCTGTCAATGGAGAAAGTATATGTAACAGACAAGAAAAGTAGTACTGTTGTTCAAATAATCTATAAATACCTTAAGTTCAACCTCACTGCCTTTCCATATAATAAAAATATCATCCAAAAATCCAAAACAGACAGCAAAGTTGCTAGAATAGGTAAAAGGGAAAATATATTTCTGCTCCCAACAGCACATGATGATGTCTGCATAAAGAGAGGCACAAGTGGGACTTATTGTTTTCACCCTTGAACCTATATTAGTGATGCTGGATTTATTCAAATTTATTCTGAAAAAGTCCCTAAGTTTGAGGGAAGAAAGCATTTAATTTCCATCAAATAAAATATTTAATTTTTTGTTTTTCTGGGCTTTTTGGCCAAGTTATTTTGGTTATTAATTCATCTGCCCAGTAAAGTCTTACCACAAAAAAATATAGGGCAATAAGGGAAAAGAAGGGAAGAAATTTTTAATGAAGTATTAAAAAGAGAAAACTATAGAGCAATTAAGACAAAAAGTATAAAAGAGGAAAGAGATCAACAAAAGTATTTAGAAAGCTGTGATAAAAGCAATGATAAAAGTATTAGAACAAATCCCGATCTATAGTACACAATTTTAAATAAACTAAAGCTATTAGTGCAGGTAGAAAGCTTAAAATATATGCATATAAATATAAACGCAAAGTACAAAAGAAGCAATTCAGTGATTACCCAAAATGTTTTATAGAGAATTGGAAAACAAAATAAAAGGAATAGAAACACTACCACAAAAAGAAAAAAAATAGACACACTTTGGAGAAGCAACTCAGAAGACCCTGTGGAATGTAACAAAGGTGCTGAATGGATAAAAGTAAAAGAAACGGTAAGACCTTCAAATGTACAGGATATGAAATGGTATGAAGCAATGTCCAGACAAACAAACAAAATTAAGAAAAGTTCCTAAATGGAAAACCCCAGACCCAGATGCAGTACTTAACTTCTGGCCAAAAGTATTAACATCTTCACACAAAGATTTAGCCCTGAGAAAGAATTACTTAGAAGTGCATCCCAAACAAACATCAACCTGGTTAACAAAAGGAAAAAAAAACAATACTCCTCCTTAACAATGAACCTGCAAGCTATCTTAAAAGCTATAGACCAATAACTTGACTTATGATGATGTATACGCAATATAACAGAATTAATGCCAACAGAACTTAATAGTCATTTCAAAGAAAACTCAATCATGGCAATAGAACAAATGCATAACAAAAGAAAATCATATGGAGCAAAGGATCATTTGCTGATAAATAAAATCATAATGAAGAATTGCAAAAATGGGAAGAATATATGACAGCATCCCCCCACATTCCCGGATAAAGGAGTGCTTACAGTGACCATGAAACAATAGCAAACTGCTTGCAGTTAAGGCATGGTAAAAGACAGTTTATTATCCCAGGAATAAAAATTCAAAGGGGGATATTCCAGGGTGACTCTGTCACCACTGCTTTTTTTGTTTTGCCCTTAACCAACTAAAGCTGTTTACTTAGAGTAGGTCATGGTTACAATTTGGCTGCCAGAAAGCAACCACATGTAAAGACTTATCTTCTTTTTGTGGATGATTTAAAATTGTACAGTTCATCAGATCTGGAGCTAAAAGCATAACTGTAAGTGGTATGAACTTTCTCAGATGATATAAAAATGTAATTTGGTGTTGATCAATGTGCAAAAGCAACATTTAAAGCAGGAAAGCTGAAAATATCAGTCTGGCACAGGAATGCGATATAAAAGAACTTGAGCAGGAGGGAGTGTATAAATATTTGGGACATTATGAAGGATCAACAATAAAACATGAACAAATGTGAACAAAACTCAGTAAGGAATATTTTAGAAGACTACAATATACTGAAAACAGCCCTGACATCTAGGAACAAAGTCAAAGCTATAAACCTATTTGCTCTTCCTGCTCTAAATTACAGTTTTTTGGCGATTGACTGACCCCGAAAAGGTACTAGATCACTTGGACAGGAAAACAAGATAATGTTTCATGCTTATCAAAGGATATATAAAAAATCAGTGTATACCAAGATTTTATATTCCTCATTCTGAAGGAGACACAGGCCTTCTCAAAACTGACTAAATGTACAGAATTGCAATCATAGGACTGTGCACATATCTGCTGACCTCACCAAATCCAAACATTATGAAAGTTTTAAAACATGAGGAAAAATGTAAGACAACTTCCCTGCTTAGTTCAGCAGAAGCATATTAGTGTCAAGTGGGAAATGGAAATCAAACCAGAAGCACACAAAAATCAGGCAGCAACTGAATGTGGCAAAAAAACAAAATGTAGATAAGGAGAAAGATCAGAAGAGAAGGCAAGAAATGTGCAAAAAGCATAAAGACAGTTGCAAGTACAGAAACTCCTGGAACAACCTCATGTTGGTCAGGATCTGGTGCAGGAATGGTTAAGGAGAGGTGAATTTAAATCAAAAGATGAAAGGTTCATATTGGCAGCCAATGATAGTGGACTAAGTACACATTGGTTTACAAAGACCACTGAACTTGTGGGAGACACAGACAAATGCAGGTTCTGTAAAACAGAAGAAGTGGAAAGTCACACATCTTGTTGCAGAGTGCAATCCACTAATGACTGATGGCCTGTACACTGAAACACATAATACATTTATTTATTAGCATTTATTTACCAGGGTTGTCCGAATATGGCACTTAAAATAACCCCTTTTCAGCTGAGGCCAGGGAGAAAAGCTCCTTAAGGCACAAAATCCAATTACAATTTTAAAAATACGAATATTCATGTTCTACAAATAGTGGAAATACCAGGTTTACAATTTTGCTTAGATAGTTCAGGAAGAAATTATAAAGATTATCTTAGTTCTCTATTAATGTAGCATAAAAATTCAGTTGAGCATCATATAGAGAAGGGCACAAATATACAGAGGACTACCATAGGTAGTGGGAGCATAAGCAGGATATGTAAACTGAAGATTAGGACATAGTAAGAAAATACAGGTAGTGGAGAAGATCAGAGGAGTACAAATAGAATTGAAGTATGGAAACAATAGCGAAGCTAGTGTTGGGAATTATTGCGGAGAAAAATAGGTCAGCTGGGTGTGATAAGTGAAAATAACCAAGAGTCAGTAAAATATTTTATAAGTTGTGTTTTAAAGTCACTACTGCTTCCTTATTTGTTTGAGAATTACTAGAAGGGAATTCCACATTTTGGAGATGTACATAGAGCATAAAAAATGGCCAAATAAATTGTTTGATTTGGTAATTAGGAGCAGGAATTGTTCTTTAGAATGTAGAGGCCTGTTTGGGGTGTAAGGTACAAGGATACTGGATAAGAAAGAGCACTCTTTGAAGTTAATACTTTTATGGGCAAGTACTAGTTGGGTGAACTGCAGGAAACGAGGAAGCTCGAACCAAGACTGTGGCAAGACTGTTGCTTTGGGGATTGTGCAAACATTACAGTATTGAAATAGCTGAGAAGCATTGGAAACATGAGCCATAAAGCATTATAGAGAATGATGAAGTTCATATCACATGGGATCATCCACTACCAACAGTTAAAAAAATAGATGCAGAAAACCAGATATAGTAGTCCATGAAAAAAGACAAAGGTAGCACCGACCACTGAAATTGCTGCACCCAGTGATTACAGTATCTTATGTAAAAAGAGACACAAAGTTACAAAATACCAGGAGCTGCGGGTGGAAATGAGGACAATGTGGAAGGAGGATACCCAGACAGTTCCAATAGTAGTAGGAGCAATGAGTCTCATAAAAAAGGAATGTACAGTCGTACTTAGATATGCTATAGATACATGCAACTCCATATGATTTACAGGAGGATTCAGTTCTGGGCACATTATGGGTGCTGTGATGAGCACTATTGGCTAATATCAAATATTGAAACAATACACATTTCATTAACTTTAATTATACTTTGACTTAGGAATGGGGTCCATTCCCATCATGGTATTAGAAGCCCAAAAGACTTGGAGAAGTTAAACATGATTAATCATGGAGAAGTTAAACCTGACTAATCATATTTTACAATCAACTGCAATGTCCCCACTTTGGGCTAGTAATCAAGAAGCCTGAATCCTCACCACTGGCACTGGAGAGGGATGTCCATTTGGAACAAAAATGGATACACCCAGTATTTTCAGATGCAGCTCTCTGCATCAGGCACAATTTCTCTTAAGAGCACACAGGGAACACACTCAGTCCGGAGGTTGTTTTCTCTCTCCCTCTCTCTCCAGATTTGCAATAAGACTTTCCACAGCTATAGGGTTGAGATCTCTGCTGAGTGTTCAAGCCAAGTTCTCCACCACTCTCTCTCTGTGAAACCAGGGGTTTGTGCCCCTGCTCCAAGCAGCTGACACACATACACTCTTAAGATTTGATTTTCACACACAGACACACACATACCCCCCTGTGGAAGGCTGACACAGATTTACTAGCTAAGCCCCCTTTTGTCCAAATTACAAGGTAGTTACACCATCAGACACTCCAAAGCCATTTACTCTAAGGCTCTTGCAAGGGTACCCAATTATACTGAGTGAAATTAATATTAATACAAATGGCAATGTTGACCAAATAGCAAGGCTTTCAGTGTCACTGAATAAATATAAGCACTCTCAAAGGTCAGAATATTCCCTAAAGGACCAGCCACAATGAAAGTTTAAACATATTTAATAATAAATAAAAGAACATGAAAATAACTAAATATCCATTTACAATAAACACCAGAGTTTCAATCACAGGAAATATTAAAAATAACACAGGTGGGCAGGTTCACACAGTTACAGAAAAGCAATACTTAACTAATCTCACTATATTTTCCTGACTGATCTAAAGAATTATTATCCCCTAGTTACTTACTAGAGCAAGGCAAGATAAAGTAGGTGAGGGGCCCTTCTTTGTCAGGATACAAAAACAAACTGCGCTGAGACTTCAGTCTCACCTAGCATTAAACATTATTTTAGTGATGGATTACAGAAGGACATCACATACATCTCGTCATCTGACTTCTGGTTCCCATGCAATCCCCCATTGCTAGAAACTGACAATTTAGCAGATGCTTGTCAATAATACACACACACAGAGCTTGCTAAGATCTGATGCAGCTTCTGCAAGTCATAAAACAATTTCAAACTTCTACCCTTCTACAGTAAGAATTAGTTCACTGCTAAAGACAATACAGCAGGCTTCCTAATGCTTGTTTTCCCAAGTTACATTACATAGATCACATTTTCGGTGGACAACAATTCTGTAGAAGTTGAGTAGCCCACAATGTTGACATTGGGGTATCAAAATCAGTGCTCAGTGGCATCCCTAAAATGATGCGATAATCTCAGACTACAAGGCAAGCCATTCATTATTATAGTGATACAAGTTTAAGATCCAGCTAAAGATGTCAAAGAGAAAGAGTTCGACCAGTTTATGAGAATCTGCAGAACCCTTCTGGTAATAACACCAAATAATGCATCACAACCATCATATCAGATTGGAATGCTAAAGCTGGTAGTCAAGAACAAATAGAAAAATAGGCAAGTTTGCCCTTGAAGTATGAAATAAAGCAAAGCACAGAATACTAGAATTATCCTAAGATAATTCAGTAATCATAGCAAATGATCTCTTTCAAAAGCCCGAGAGGTGCCTTTACACACAGATGCCACCAGATGATCAATACCATGGATTTTGTAGTCAGAGATGAAGAGCTGTATATAGGTTCATAGTTAGTAAAATCAAGACCTAGACTGACCATCTCAAACCATCAGCTGCATATTGCAAATCTGGAACTAAATTAAGAAAAAAAACAGCCTCTAGGCCAACTGGATACCAGCTCAGATATATTCGAAGTGAATATGTAACTGAAGTGAAGAAAAGATTCAACAACTTGTTGGACAGACTTTCTGAAGAATGGAAAACAAAACGTTTATGATACTTTTCATGAGATGGCAAAAAAAATGTTCCAAAAGAAAGATTAAGAAGGTAAAATGTCTGGCCGTCGAAATTTAGAAGTAGTCAGAGAGCAAAAAGGCACTGGAGATAGGGAAAATATGCCACATTAAATGCAGTTTCAGTAACAGCAAGAACAGGTACAGTAGCATACTTTAATGAGCACTGCAAATAAACAGAAGATGACAAAAGAACAGAAAAGACAAGAGATCTCTTCAAGATGACTGGCAATACTGAGGGAAACTTTCAGGTAAAACTGAGCATAATAGGTTCATAGATTAGTACTAAGCTAACTGTCCTTATGAGCCATTTTAAGCCTATCCAATTAGCCCTTGTGAGACTTGAACCCTGCACCTTGTGTTTGCAAGGCAAACACCTTAACCATTAGGCCACCCTCCCAATAATTACAGAGACGCCAAGAACATCAAAGGACATAGCAGTAATATACAGAAGAACCATATCAGAAGCACCCTAATGTCACTGATCCATGCAATGGTATATTTTCTGATCTAGAGACTCACATCCTGAAAAGTGAATTTAAATTGGCCATAAGAAGCCTTGCTAATAACAAAGCTGTAAGGAAGTGAAGGAATTCCAGCTGAATTACTTCACATTGTGCAAAATGATGCTGTTATAATGGAGCATGGAATTTGCAGCAAATATGGAAAAGACAAATTACTGGGAGAGATACCTTTACCTTGGATATGCAGATGATACTACTCTGATGGCTGAAAGCATGGAAAAGTTGAAGATCTTGTTGATGAAGGTGAAAACAAAAAGTACAAAAGTAAGCTTGCTGCTTGACATAAAAAAAGAAAAGAAAAATAAATGTCATCTAGCCTTACCAATTTTCAGCAGTACAAGAAATAACAGATATTATTTTCTTGTATGTTTTCAAAGAATGGTGCTTTCCTCCTTGGCTATTGCTGTTAAAAATTCTTGTTTAGACGCTTCTCCTTGTTTCTTCTTTAAAAGTCCTTTTAAAGAAGAAATAAGGAGAAGCGTCTTAACAAGAATTTTTAATAGCAATAGCCAAGGAGGAAAGCATCACTCTTTGAAAACATATTTGCAGCATTTCTTGGGTTTTCCTTAAGCGTTTGCTCACTTCTCCTTTTACGATTTTATTTTCTTGGTCTGAACTATCTTTGCAGATAATCGCTGCAGACATGAAGTAGAAAGTTGAGCGGTTCTGGGAAGGAAAGTTATGAAAAATCTGGGCAAGATTTTGAAAAGCACACATATTTCATTGTAAAAAAAAGTTCATACAGTCAAAAGTAAGGCTGCCCCACTTGTGAGAGCTGGACTATACGTACGGTTTTAGAAAACTAGCACTGGGGAAAATCTGAGACATCTTTGGTATGAAGATCAACTCACCCAATATTTAAGGAAATAAGTCCAGATTATTTAATAGAAGGTCTGATACCAAAACTGAAACACAGCTACTTTGATTACATAATGCAAAACAGGGTTCAGTAGAGAAAACTGAAGGCGAAAAAAAAGCTGAAGTGGACTGCAGAGGCTAAGATGGATTGGCAGCATTACTGAAATGATGACTATAAATCTGGAAGAAATTAAACATGCAGTTATTTTCAGATAGACCTGATAGCCAGGAGGGCTAAAAGGTTTTAAAGTCACAAAGAGCTGAACTATACTAACAGCACCAACCACCTGTGTGCTAGATGACTTCATCATTTTGCAGTTCAATAAAGGCTCTTGTTGAATGTGCATCAGGTCTAACACCTCTTTAACATTCTTGGGCGTATGCATGCTTTAATGTGTACATACACTAGGCATGCTATATTAAGTAAAATATACTTCTGTTGTTGAGATATTTCTTGTTTGCATGTGACAACACCTGAAAACAGCAGCACATATGCATTGAGTGAATTGGTCTTTGAATATCCTACAGTCAACTTCATGTCACTGTCAGTAAATATATGAGAGAGAGAGAGACAGACACACACACACAGAGCAACAAAACAGAAGCTCAGAACAATATTTTAATCTATGAAGCACGCTTCAAAGAACCAGGTTTCTGTCCTCAAAGAGGAGCTTTATCAGTGTTAAACCCACTGTGTAACATTATAATTTTTCTGGCAAGAAATACATTTTTTATCTAAAGAATTTATAAACATATCAACCCTCAATTATTTGATGCAAATAATGAAAAATAATACTTATTAAATATTCAATCACTGAACTCAAATAATGAAAACTAAAAACACTAGTATAAACCCAACAAGCAGTGTAGATGTGCAAGAAAATGCCAGGAAATCAATAAACTTCCACAGGTACATTACCAACTTTATTACAAAATAAAACCAGAAGACCATTAAATGCATTAACTGTATCCCCGTGTTTTCACCCCTAAAAACTGGGACTTCCTCAGATCCTACTACAAATCCCATAACCCCTACTTATAAATTATGCCCAATAAAAATTATTAAAAATAGTTATTCAATTGACACTATCCAAAAGCCTTTTCTTACAGAGTAAAACCACCAGGTACCAACAACATGGATCGGAGACCAAACGCAGAAGTGACAATTCACAATTTTATTGAATGACCAATGAAACCATACATTAACGCCACCTATTAAGTCCCAAAGTACATTTTTGTTTCAAATCACTTCATCAGATGCAAACTGAATGCTAAACAATTACATTTATACCTCCACTGCACTAAAAAGTTGAATTGGTTAACCAATGAAATTGAAAAGAATCTCTATTAATTAATACAAAAAATATATAAAAACTACAATATGATTAACCATGTTTAAAGCATTTTAAAAAGTCAGTAAACACAGTTCCCACTTTAACACAATAAATATGCACGAGCCTAAAATCATGTAAATAATAATAATAATAATAACAATAATAAAACCAATAAAACCAATACATTTCAATAAAAAATCTTTTAAAAATCCAAAGAAATACCTGAACATTGAACTCCCTCTAGTGTCCTTTCAACAGAAGTACATCCATAACCAATAGTTTAAACAGAAAAATGTCTATGCACAACTGTTTCTTTTATTGAAGGTGACTTTTGAAAAAATTGTATTTGCTTTACAAATTGTATTTACTTTAAAAATATATTTGCTTTAAAAATGATAAAATAACTATAGATATTTTTTTATTGAAATGTATTGGTTTTATTATTATTTACATGATTTTAGGATCGTGCATATCTATTGTATTAAAGTGGGAATTGTGTTTACTGACATTTTAAAATGCTTTAAGCATGGTTAATCATATTGTACTTTTTATATATTTTTTGTATTAATTAATAGAGATTCTTTTCAATTTCACTGGATAACCAATTAAGCTTTTTAGAGCAGTGGAGGTATAAATGTAATTGTTCAGCATTCACTTCGCATCTGATAAAGTGATTTGAAATGAAAAAGTACAGTTTTGTACCTACCATAAATGTAGATGTTCGAGGATCCACATTGCTGCAGTCCTAACTATTGGGTAGTCCGCTGTCCAGTCGGCCCGAATACCAAAGTATATGGCTGACGTCGGTCAGGGCGCATTAGACTGACGTCAGTACGTCAGGGTACTAATGCGCATGACCGACGTCATATCCTCAGTCTTTTCTTGCCCCAGATGTCAGAAGACCCTGAAAAGATAAGGCCAAAAACCAAAACTCCCAAAATACCTGCACCAAAAAATATATATATACAATATATACACAATTAGCAAAATATAACCTCACCTACACAACCACCCCTAAACACAGAGGGAAGGAGGGAGGGTAAATTGGACTGCAGCAATGTGGATCCTCGAACATCTACATTTATGGTAGGTACAAAACTGTACTATGTTCTTCATTCCACATTGCTGCAGTCCTAACTATTGGGTAGAATCCCAAAGCAGAGGTAAGGGAGGCTGGCAAATCATAAAGAAGCAGGAGCTGATAACATGCCTTGCAAAATAGCTGTGGCAAAACCAGCCCTAGACTTAGAGTAGAGAGGAAGGTGGTAATGCTTAGAGAAAGTATGCACTGAACTCCAAGTAGCTGCCTCCAAAATATCCTTAGTTGCCACCCCCCTTAGAAATGCTGTGGAAGTGGCAGTAGCCCTGGTGGAATGAGGCCTAATCCCAGCTGGAATCTCCTTGCCATGATGGGAATAACAAAATGTAATGCAACACCCAATCCACCTAGAAATAGTTTGTTTTGACACAGGCTTGCCCTTTGAACTCAAAGCAAAAGAAACAAACAACTGCTGAGACTGCCTAAAATCCTTAGTCCTGCTCAAATAATAACGCAATAGCCTGTGTACATCTAAAGTGTGCAAAATCTTTTCCCCTTTATTTTGGGGATCTGCATAAAAGGTAGGCAAATGAATAGTTTGGTTTAAAGCCACACTAGAAACCACCTTAGGCATAAAGGAAGGATTAGTACGTAAAGATACCCTATCCTTATGAAAAATCAAAAAAGGCTCCACTGCCATAAGGGCCTGCAACTCAGAAACCCTTCTTGCAGAAGTAATGGCCAACAAAAAGCAGTCTTCCATGACAAGTATTTCAATTCAGCAGTAGCCGAGGCTCAAAAGGTTGTAGAGTAAGTTTCTCCAACACAAAATTGAGATCCCAAGCAGGAGTAGGAGCTCTACGTGGGGTCTTATATTCTTTGCCCCTCTAAGAAATTGCTTGAACAAAGGATGCGAAAACAATGGTGGGTCACAATCATAGTGAGCTGAAATTGCTGCAGCATGAATCTTAATGGAAGAGAAAGACAAACCTTTGTCCAGTAACTCAGTAAGATATTGAAGAGCCACACTCAAATTTGGCTCAGTAATCTCCAAATCGTTTGCTGCACTCCAAAACAAAAATCTCTTCCATTTTTCTGCGTACACTTTCCTTGTACTAGGTCTTCTGGCTTCCATAATCACATTTAAAACTTGTTGAGGAAGCTGAGACCTGCTGTCTTTCAAAACAGAATATGCCAGGCTGTTAGATGTAGAGAGTGAAGCTTGACATTGAGCAGATGACCGTCCCTCTGAGACAACAGGTGTGGAATCAAGGGTAAAGGCCATGGAGGCTTCCTTACCAGACTCCTCAGTAATGGGTACCAGTGCTGCCGAGGCCAATCTGGAGCTATTAAAATCATCCTTGGCTTGTCTTGTCTGACCTTTAGAAGCACCTTTGGAAGAAGAGGCAGAGGTGGAAAGGCATACACATGAAGATTTTTCCAACTGAAAGAAAGAGCATCCACTTTCCAAGCTGTGTGATGAAATCCCTTCGTGCAAAACTTTGGCAGCTGGTGGTTTAGTGGAGAAGCGAACAGATCTATGTCTGGAGTTCCCCATGACACTGTCAATTTTGAAATACATGAAGATCCAGTTTCCACTCGTGGGGATCCATGATTTGTCTGCTTAATACATCTGCTAAGGAGTTCTGTGCTCCCGGCAGAAACCTTGCCTGAAGAGTTAGTTGCAGACTGAGCGCAGTCTCCCATAAAATCATTGCTTGTCTGCACAATGGGTAAGAATGTGTTCCCCCTTGCTTGTTGATGTACCACATGACAGTTGTGTTGTCTGTTAGAATCAACACCTGCCCTGGAAGAAGTAACTCCTTGAAAGCAATTAATGCAAACTGAACTGCTAACATCTCTTTCATGTTGATATGTAGATGCAGTAGTCTGGCAGGCCACTTGTCTTGTATCCATTTTCCATTTAGATGAGCTCCCCAAGCAATATCTGAGGCATCTGTCGTTAGAATCTGACTTGCCTCTGGCCGGGTCACAGAGAGTCCCTTGTTTAGGTGACATTCCTGAGCCCACCACAAAAATTCCTTTTGAATGCAAGGTATTATTTGAATGACAGTGTCCAAATCCTGGCAGTGCTGTGTCCACAGATTTTTGAGATACCATTGTAGCTTCCTCATATGCAGTTTGGCATTGGGAAGCACCAGAATACAAGATGCCATGAACCCTAAGGCTTGAAGGACTGTCCTTGCAGTCAGCCCGGACTGAAGAGATAAATGATGGAAGTAACTGGAAAGATTCTTTTGTTTGTCCGGGATTAAAAAGGCCATCTGGGCTGCTGTATTCAGTCTCACACCCAGAAAGCACATGTCTTGAGAGGGTACTAGACTGGACATTATTTCGTTCACAGAATACCCTAGGCATCTTAGCACTGCTATGACATATTCCAGATGCTGTAGAAGATCTTCTTTTTCTTGAGCCAGAATCAGGCAGTCGTCCAAGTAAGGATAGATTTGGATTCCTTTTAGCCTGAAGTAAGCTATCACTGGAGCCAGAACCTTTGTGAATACTCTGGGCGCAGTAGATAAGCCAAAGGGCAATGCAGAGAACTGATAATGAGAATTTCCAGCTCGAAACGCAGATACTTCCTGCAACTTAGTCTTATCGGCACATGAAGGTAAGCTTCCTTGAGATCTAAAGTTACCATCCAGTGATCTTTGCCCAGCAGAGGTAAAAGCTGTTGTAACGTCAACATTTTGAACTTGGGAATGTCCAGATAAGTGTTGAGGATAGATAAATCCAGAATTGGTCTCCACGTGTTCCCCTTCTTTGGTACTAGGAACAGGCGAGAATAAAATCCTAGGCCCCTTTCTGGCACAGGAACTGACTGAATGGCCCCTATTTGGAGCAACAGAGAAATTTGCTTGTGCGCCTCTGTTCTTTGAAGAGGAGGAATGTCTGGCATGCCTTTGAAAGGAGGCAAGGTATGGAAATAAAACCTGTAACCGTGGTGAATAATATCCAGAACCCATCTGTCTTGGGTAATTAAATCCCAATTTTCTTTGAAAAGAGACAGCCTTCCTCCCAAAGGTGCTGCCAGGCGAGAACGTACTGGCAGCTGAAAAGGCAGGTCATTGGGTCTGCTTACGAAAGGACTGACCCCTGCCCTCACCAGAAGTCTGAGCAGGGGAACTCCCTGTCCTAGGCCTAAAAGAACCCTGAGCTCTGCCCCTACCACGTCAAGACCTACCCCTAGACTGGGAATCATAAGCAGGATAAGTCCATCCCTTAGTAGGCCAATTTCTACTAAACTTGGAGGCTGCACCTGCAAAAATCTTTAACAGTTTGCATAGACTTAGCCTTGTCCTCCATTTTCTTCAAAACTGCTTCCACAGGTGAACCAAACAACACATCAGACTGTAAAGGAGCATCCAAAATCCTTGTCTTAACATGCTCAGCTAAATTCTGATCTCTCAGCCAGGCGTGCCTACGAAGAACAGAACCAGTGGCAGCCACCCTGGAGGAGGCCTGCACAGCATCAAAACCACACTGCAAGGAATGTTTACCCACCTGTTCAGACACATGAACTAAATCCTGCAACTCTTTACACTCAATACCTTCAGCCAGAGCATCCACCTTAGATTTCAACTGTGAAAGAAGATAATTTTGATATTTTAACATGTGAAACTGACAATGCAACGCCCTCATGGCTAAAGTGGAAGAAGTATACACTTTCTTTCCCCATCTATCCAAAGCCCTTGCCTCTTTATCAGGAGGGACAGGAATTTTAACAACTGAGGCCTTCACACCTTTAGGCCCCTGAGAGACAGTTTCTGGGTCTGCCCTAGGACTCTTAAAAAGATACTTATGAGCTTCAGGCACCCTATAATACCTATCCGGTTTAACTGGGGCAGGAGGCAAAGAATCAGGATTCAGGGAAGCCTCTGCAAACACATCTTCCACCACATTCAAAACAGGAGGTATAGCTAAAGGCCTATGCTGGGGTAAAACAAGAATTCCCTAAGCCTTTTTCTGGAATCAGAGAAATCTTGACCTTCCCATTTAAAATGCTCCCTCATGGAATGCAGAGTCTCTGAAAATGAAAAATCCTCAGGAGGAGAAGCAGAAGGAGTAGAATCATCCACATCAGAATCAGAATAAGGAGGGTACTCCTGCAAGTCTTCAGCCAAGACTCAAGCCTCCGAGCATTGCTCAAAACTCTCAAACTCAGGTTCCACCCTAGGCCTCTTATCAGGAGGGGCATAGAACCCTAATCATAGTAATCAAATCCTCTGCCATTTTAAGCATATGTTTCTTAGGCAAAGATCCTGAAGCACTAGGAGAAACCCCCACAGAAGCTAAACTTGGCCTGCCCCTCAAAGAAGCCTTGGAAACTGAAGGGAGGCTCTAACCACCTTAGGAAGAGAGGGAAGAACAGCCACCTGAGAAGCCCCTCAGCCTGGCCTACTTCCTGAGAGGATACATCCTGTAACAGTAAAGTCTCTCCCTGAGACTCCAAAGAGACACCTGGCAAAACCTCCGGCTCCACTGAGCCTTCCAAAGAACCGTCGTCTGGGACTGTCGGTTCCTCCACCCTAGGCTTTGCTGCTTTATCTTTGCGTTTTTAGCGAAGCGGCCGGAGCATCCGGCGGCATTTTATAATTACAACGCTTCCCAAACACTAACCTGGCACAGTCTAACCTTCTCTTAATAGTGCGTTTGTTAAATCTAGCACAAGAGCGGCATCCAACAACGTCGTGCTCAGGCCCTAAACAAGGTATACACAAAGTATGGTAATCCCTATGAGGTATCTGTTTCCCACAAGAAATACAGTTATTCACTTTTTCTGACATCCGGTTAAATACTGAGGCAAGAAAAAACCAAAATATTCCCCAACGGGGTATTAGCCAACTTTGATTCGGTCTGAAACTCTGACTTCAGAAACTTTCAGAACGCCAACCTGCACTCGCAAAATTGCTTCTGCATCGGACCATGCGGCAAAAAAGACTGAGGATATGACGTCGGTCATGCGCATTAGTACCCTGACGTACTGACGTCAGTCTAATGCGCCCTGACCAACGTCAGCCATATACTTTGGTATTCGGGCCGACTGGACAGCGGACTACCCAATAGTTAGGACTGCAGCAATGTGGAATGAAGAACATCGTACTTTGGGACTTAATAGGAGGCATTAATGTATGGTTTTATTGGTCATTCAATAAAATTGTGAATTGTCACTTCTGCGTTTGGTCTCCGATCCATATTGGTGGTACCTGGTGGTGAATGTTTTGGCTTTTCTTACAGAGCTTAAGTGTGTACAAATCTTTTTAAAAAGTTAGCTAAGAAGTTAGCTAAAAAACTACACTCTAAATGTCACTGTTGTCATAAAACTCTGTACTAAAGTAAAAAAAAAAATATATATATATATATATATATATATAAGTGAGGACAATTTGCGAAAGAAATTAAAAACAGGTTAAAAAAGTAACAGTTAAAAACATATACTGCCAAAATATTTAGTGTCAAAATAAGCAGGCTAACATCACTATGCACCATTATGTAATCCTAAAAGGATAAGATAATGTAATAGTAGAAATAATAGTATTAATAATAATAACAGGCTTTGTATGCATTTGAATCTCTAAGCTTAGCAATAAGACCAAAGTAATGTGATTATCAATGCTACTACCTTGCAATACCAGTACAATGCTACCCTCTAGTCATAAATTTAAAATGTCATGTAAAACATTGATTATTAATACTCAGTACCCAAATCAAAAACATAAGAAATGATAGAAATAAGCACAACAGTATACATTTGAATCCATTCTCACACTCGAACTATAGCCTGGCTGCTCTCAATTTTAAGACTGGCACTAAGGATATATTCTCATTCAAGCCTGGAGCTTCATTTGCCTGTAAACTACTTGTCAGTATGTTTCCCTATACTCTTATTTTTTTTCTTCCCACTTACCTCCTCTGATGTCCCTGGGTTCCACTACAAAAAAAGGAATATTTTGCATTTTTACAATTAAAGGTATGTTTGTATAGTGGACTGTTCATACTTTGAATCCTTTTATTGAAGTAGTGCTCAAAAACACCTTTTAAGGCCCTTTCAGTTTTGTCTATATAAAAAGCCTTACATATTTCACAGGTAGCCAAATAAACTAATCCTTTACTATCATAGCTGCTATATTCCCTAGCTCTAATCATTATATCTCTACTAGGGGTACAGATGCAATTAATATTGTTAATGTACATACACTGAGTGCACCTTCCATACTGAATAGTACTTTCCTTCATTTTCCCTTTACTTGGTAAGTGTTTTGTTATGCTTCAGTACTACTTTTAAATTGGAATCTTTTTTATAAATAGAGTAGGTCCTTTGAACAAACTGTCCACATCAGAAAACCCCTGAATAAATCCCAATACATGTTAATAATGTCCTTAATAATAGTCACATCTTTGTTAAAACTCAAAATAAAAGGCACCCCTTACTCCATGGTGTTTTCATCTGATTTTCACACCTTTAATTTTTTTCTATCATAATTCCCTTCTTTCCTAGTATAGGGAAAAAACTTATTTTCCTACCCTTCTATCAATTTTTAGGGTATCTTCTTTCCAAAAACATGTCTTTAATTATATTACATTCTAACAAAACGTTCTACTCTTCTGAAGTCATTCTAGAGGCCCTGATCAATTGACCTTTTAATATGTTTCGCTTTTGTTTATAAGGATGTGCACGTGTAAAATAGAAATAAGAGTTTGAAAATGTTTCTGGACTATAAATGGTAAGTTTGAACTTCTGCTTACCTTCCATTTCATGTATACTTGTATCTAAATAATTAATCTTGGATCTCTCCATTTTGTATGCAAACTTTAAAAAGTCTTTTTGTTTTTTTCTATGTATTCTATAAATTCCCTTAATTTCTCTTCTGTACTATTCCAAAAAATACATACATCATCCAGGAATCTTTTATATAGACTCCAATGTTTTATATAGGGGGAATAATTTTTTTCTCCCATATTTGAAGTATAATGTTGGCATAAGTAGGAGAGCAACTTGCGCTCATAGCCACTTCACTTTTTTGTTTGTAAAATTCCTCCTCAAAAGTTATAAAATTATTTTGGAGTACTAAGTCCAAACTAAAAGTACCCATGTAAACAATAGCTTCTTCAAACCACTGTAACCCTATTTCATGCAGGATTATGGAAAAAGGTCTACAGCATCAATTGTGGCATAAATAGTGTTTTCCTTATACAGTTTTTTTACCTACCTCCTTTAAAAAAATCCCATAAATCCTTAAGGTATCCTGCATGGTGTATTTGCTTGGCTTTAATTTATCAATACAATAGCTAGCGAATATGTTTAGATCCATTTGCAGCCATTATAGGCCTCATAGGCAGATCCACAGTGTTCTTATGCATCTTAGGGATACCAAAAAGGGATCATACAATGGATTTTTCCGTTTTCAAAAAAATATACATTTCCGAGTTAATTAAACCTTCTAAAAACACGTCATATAAAACCCGGTCAATTTTTTGCATGCTATATTTATTTGATTCCTAGACACTTTCATATTTAGTGGTGTCTTCCAGAATGTCCATCATTTTCCCTATATCACATATTATCCATAACAACTGTCACTTCTCCTTTATCTGGCCACATTATTCTAATATTATCATTATTTTTAATTGCATTTAATAATTCCAATTCTTCTTTAGATAAGTTGTGCCTAACTTTATTATTGTTCAACTTCTTTCTCCACTATCAATTCAAAGCTCTTAAGATGTGGGTATGGGAGTGGGGGGATGTTGTATATACTCTTTCTCCTGAGTCTAAAGTCTACAATACTTTCTTTTTCATCCTTGGGCATCAAGTTCTTCTTTTCTAGTGAATAACTTAAGTCCAAGATTAACTTGTTTACATCTGTCTTTTTACTAGGTATGAATTTAAAACCTTTGATAAATCATTTAAAAATGTTTTATTTAATTCAGTATGACTATAATTAAAATCTTATAATTCTCAAATTCATATGTACTGCTATTTATTTGGGTAATCATATCCTCATTATTATTATACTTTCTTCCATTTCCCTGTATTTGAGTTTTATTCTTAGTGCTATCCATACTAGTTAGTTCCTCCCCCTGTTGTACTGGTAAGTGTTTATTGGTCTGTTCTTTATTCTCTCCGACCTTCTCGGGGGGGGGGGATACTCTAAAAGGTCACTTAATATCAAATCATCTTCTCTTCTAGGATTAAAATTGTCCTCAAACTCATCTAATGTGTCCATGTTCCTTTCATAAACCTTCCTATATCTACCTCCTTGTTCATACCTCCCTTTATTTCCTTGAAAATTATCACTATTTTTATATCCAGTACTATCAATGTCCATGTTTGGGTTTAGGGTAGCTCCTGTGTTCCTTATATTCAGTCACACCTCTTTCATATTTCTTACTTTTCCTTCTACGTAACTTATTTTCTCTTCTATTTTATTTTCAATGTTGAAATATTTATTATTTTCATCTATAGTATATAATAAATCTCCTGTGATCAATTTAATACTCTCTATTTTTTCATAAATTCCTTCCATTTCCACTTTATTGTTTTTAATAATGAATTCCATAATGGAAAAACCACATTGATCAAATATATTAAGCAACTCTTTATGAAAAACAGCACCTTCTAAAACATTGTTGGGGTATTTAAAAACCCTTAACTCCTCAGGTACCATTTTAGCCTGCAAACACTTGTTGAGGTACCAATAATCTATTTGCATTGATATATATCTAAATAACAGTTCAAATAAAAGATCTAAATTGTTGTAGTAAGACCTACATTCACTGGTCCCACTGTGCTTTACTTGAAAAGAAAAGTTGTTGTCATGTAGCCAAGTAGTCCAATCTAAATGATGTTGCCTCCCCCGATTCAACCATTACTATTGCCTAATGTTTTATTGTTCAAAGAAGAGTCCACAGGTTTACAGCTTTAGTTACTTTTTTAACCTGCTTTTAATTTCTTTCACTACACTTTCCTCACTTTATATATATATATATATATATATATATATATATATATATATATATATATATATATGATAGATATATACACACACACACACACATATTTTATATATATATATATATATATATATATATATATATATATATATATATATATATATATATACATACACACACATATACATATATATGATAAATATGAAATATATATTTTTTTTACTTTAGCAACATTTTTATGACAACAGTAGCATTTAAGAGTACAGCTTTTTAGCTAACTTCTCAGCTAACTTTCTAAAGATTTGACACTCAAACTCTGTAAGAAAAGGTTTTTAGATAATGTCAATTGAATAATTGTTTTTAACAACTGTTTTACTGGTCATAATGTATAAGTAGGGGATCTATGGGATTTGTAGTAGGATATGAGGAAGTCCCAGTTTCTAGGGGAAAATGCAGTGATATGGTTAATGCATTTAATGCTCTTCTGGTTTTATTTTGCAATAAAGTTGGTAACTTAGCCATGGAAGTTTATTGATCTGCTGGTGTTTTCCTGCACCTCTACACTGCTTATTTTGTTTTTTTTTTTTTTTTTTGCTGGCACTCTTTAGCACTGAATTCTGGTATTTTATTTTGTTTTTACTGCTATAAACCTGTTTTGTATGTATATAGTGTCACCAAGTGGTCAAGAATAATATTACATACTACCAATGACAAATTTCACATGTCGACGTCGAAAATGTAAATAAGCCATATACTTCTACTTAATTCACTAATATACTGCTGGCGTATTTAAGATAGTGTGAGATATACAATATTACATTTGTGTCTGTCTAAACTAGTATATATTGTTCAGAACTGTAAACCAATTAATGTAGACCAATGCCATAAATGGCTCCTAGATTGAAAATCTTCATCTTTTCCTTAATATTTAAAAAATACAACTTATCATTTTTTGTTGGGTGAACTGGAGTTGACCTTATCAATTCCCACAAAGCTAAACACTGCTTCTTTATGTAATTTTTGATGATGTACTAATACACTACAGTCTCTGTAACAACAAACATGTTCAATGTTTCCCCAAAATAAAATGTCCCACATTAACAGATAGCTAAATAGATAAACCACTCAGTGGACATATAATAAACTCACGAATATTGAAAAACCTATGTACATTAACAAATGAGAAAGAACATACTTTAAAAAACACAATTACCTCAGGGATAACATCAAAACAGTTTCATACCCCAAAAAGCTTGCCCTGAAACTTCAACATACACATTTTTTAAACTTGTAAAATGAATAGCAACGGTTTCCCTCTTTTATAGAGATAAAAACATTTCTGTGGTACTGTAGTATTGAAAAACCTACCCCCTCATAATATAAGCCAGTATCTGTTAATAACACCTCTTATCTTAAATAAATCATTCCCGTAAGTGGTAACAAACCGCAATGTTTCAGAAGCCTTAGCCTTCATCTGTGCCTTATACTGTAATAAAGTTTGCCTTGTTTGAATAGCAGATCTCTTTCTAGCTTCTAAAACATCAGCTTGATTATAACCCCCTTATAAAACCTACTGCAAGTATCAGATGCCTGTTGATTCCATTCCTGATCATTACTATAAATACACCTAGCTCTAAACATCTGGGAATATGACATTTTTCATTATAAAATAGGGCTGACAGCTGGAAACATGCAAATAATTATTTACTACAAGGCTTATAATATAAAGTGATGTTAACAGTACCATCCAACAACTTTGTCAGTGAAATATCTAAAAATATTAATCTGAGTCCTGTTTCACTATTAAGATAGTGATTGAATAACTTCATCTGCATTTTTATCCCAAAAAAATCCAATCATCCAAAAAACATTTCCACATAACCAACTGTGAACCAAAAGAATTTTGACCCATATCACTGACGAATAATAATTCAAAATAACCAACATAGAAATCTGCATAAATAGGTGTAAATGTAGCACCTACTGCAGTGCCCTGCAACTGTAAAAAGCATATTCTATCAAAAAGTATGACATTCACTTCTAAAACAATAGAAATGAGATTTAACAACAACTCACTGAATTCTTGAGGACATAATTCACTCATATCCAGCCAATATTTCACTGCCTCTATCCCCTTAGAGTGGGGTATACATTAAACTGTCAATATCCAGAGTGCATACTTATGTCATACTTAATAACTGGATATCACTCATCAATACTAGAAACTCAATGACATTTCATAATCTGGACCTAACATGAACCAAAAGGGGTTTTAAATACAATTCCAAAAACTCAGAGAGACGGGTTCAGTAAGCATACCCATCCCAGAAACAGTCAGTCAACCAAGAACTGGATTAACTTGTTTGTGTATATTAGGTAATAAATCATCTGACTTAATAGAATATTTAGCTACCAAATGATTTTTAATCTCATTGGGTATTACATTATTCAATACCATATTATTTAAAAAAAAGAACCCATGGATTTTTTGAACATACCTGTTGAATCTAGTTCTGTATTTAATGTGTTTGTAACTCAATTAGCCCTGTACAAGCTTCCAAATGTATAGTCCTTTTAGCAAATTACGCCACACTCCAACCTTTATCAGCATTGGTCACTACCATATTTGTTGACTTTTTCAATTCTTCAGGGCAGTTCTTTCAACAGATGTAAGACTGCAACCAGTATTCCTAAATGTGCTTTTCTGATTGGTATACAAGTCATATAAAATGGACTGTCCAAAAGTCTTTACTGCTGGGTGGTTTTATGGCTGGAAAAAGAAAATACTAACCTACTTCACTTGAACATTTATTATTTCTAAAACCATACCAATACTCTACATTCAAAAGTAGTCTATAAAAAGATTTGTCAAAACCAAATCAAGTAAACCAGCAAAGCAAGGAACAAAATTCAAACCCTTATCCAACAAACCTAAGCCAGTCAAGTTTATATACAAATGCTCACTGCTTACATCTTGGTTAGCATATCCTGAAAGTCTGAAGTAATAACAGTCTACATTGCTGGGCTTCTAATGTTTACGGTCAACTCATTTACAAGGCTTGGACCTCGGAAAAGTCATTTTTTGGACTTTGGGTACACTTCCAGTTCAGTCGATATTAGACCATACTGACCATTTAGAAGAAGTGTCAAACTGACACAAAATTGATCTAGGATTGGATCATTCCATTTTACTTTTTGTTTGAACATTATTTACGTTACTGATACCTGCAAAACATGCAGCTTTTCTAAATTTTAATTTTAGAAATGCCTGGCCCGATTCATATTTTTTAAGGTCTCGCTTAGACTTTTTAATTTTGTGAGATGCTAGTACTAAATTAGGTGACTGCATTTGGCTGGCCAAAGATGAAAACAAGTTACGGTTTTGAAAAACATTCACTTGAGCAAGATCCGTTTACAAGTTGTTTTAGGCTGGCAATACTCTGTTCATAAAAGTTGATCAAATAATTTTTGAACATATATGAGGCTACCTTCTCTAATAACACTAATCATCACTGCATAAATGCTCCATCTTTATTTCCAAACCCTGGTTGTAAAAATACTCTGAGACTCCTAAGGTTCCTTGCTGTTAATGGGCTTTAAGCAAATGAAGATGCCAAACATGCAAACTTAACTTCTTGGAAAAGGAAGTTAAACCAGCAATTAACATTACATTCCTTGGTATTTAGCAGGATCAAATTCCTTGTGGGGGGGGGGTAAGTCTGTTCTGGTGTGAGAACAATGAAACACCAATGTATCATCCTTATCTACAATCATCCCATCCAGAAAAAAAATAAATCTAATGAAATGGCCAGAACACAAACTTTTTGAGAGAAACTAATCAGTTAATCAAACAAAGGTTCAGGGTCAGAACAAACACAAATGTATTCCAACAACTCGGTACACGGCCAATGAAACTGGGTGCACATATTCACTATGCAGAGCCACGAATAATACCATATCCATATAGAAAATCAAAACAATATTTGAATATATGAATCATACCCCAAAGAAGCAGAGAAACAAACTAAATTTCTCTCCTCAAGTAGCAACTTCTTCAGTGTTAACTGCACTCTGTTACGTAGTTTTCATTTCTCACCAGAAAAGCTATAAAGATAAGTCACACAAAACAGGTTTATTCTGTTGTTTTAAGTTTTCATTATTTAGGTTCAGTGACTGAATACTTTATTATTTTACATTATTCACATCAATTAATTATAAGGTGGATGCATTTCTAAAGTATTTGGATAAAACCGATTTTTTGTTTTCTGCCAGATGAATTATAAAGGGGACCAAGTCACACAGTATAATTAACACTGAAGAAGCTCCAATTTGAGGAGAGAAATAGTTTCTATATTTGCTTCTTTGGAGCATACGTTGTATATTAAAATATTTTTAGCTTCTGCTTGGGTGCTTGTGGCTCTACATAGTGAATACGTGCACCCAGTTTCACGTTTCCGCAGTCATGCACTGAGTTGCTGGTGTCTGCATGTGTATCTTTAAAGATATATATATATATATATATATATATATATATATATATATATATATATATATATATATATATCATTTATTTACCATGCATGTCCCCCAGCACATGCGCGTGCGCACACACACACACACACACACACACACACTTTCCAAAGAATATTACATATTTCTGCACTCAAGCATAAACTTGAACGTTTTAACTCTCTTTCTGTCTCAATCTCAATCCAAAACTAAACTTACAAGAACAGTAGATGTTCAATTGAAGGCGTTAGCTATATGAGTTATATTCTGCCACAAGTCAGACAGCTCAAGCTGAGCTAACTAAAACACAAGTTTGGGTAGCAAGCCCTTCAGAGCTTTCCTGTTAACAGAGAGAGGAAGGCTGAGCCCTGAAATGGCAATACAAGGAACAACAAAAAAATGTCCACACCCTGGCATAAAAAGGGTCTATATTATATTCTCGAAAGCCAACAATATCGAATCAGATACTGTCGACATGATAATAGCAAACGCTGAGAATATCGAACGTGTAAACGGAAATCTCCATAAGGGAAGATTTCCATTTACTGCAATGTAGTGGGGTCTCAGAGTTACTATATATAAGTAGTGGGGGGGGTGGGGGGCACAGAGGGGCTTGCCCCCCTGCTTAAATCCATTAGGGTACTTTTGTCTTTTTTGGGGGGGTTATTACCAGTTCGATGGTTGAAGACATCAACCATATGGTATCGATGATATGGTGTTCGATGTTTTCAACCTTTGAGCTTATAATACAGACCCGCATAAAAACACACCAAAAAATCAAACAGGGGGGTGGGGTGGAGGGAGCATTTACTGCAGCAGTGATCATTTGAACATCTACTGTTATGGTAAGTTTACTTTCACAACTGCTGCAGTAGCCTTAGCTATATGGAGTAGGCTACCATAGCTTACTACATTTGGGTTGTGGAAGGACAAGAGTCCAGCAGCTTCTGGAGAATGGTGCTAGCAACACCTGACGTACACCTAAAGAATGAATCAAGCTTATAGTGCTTTGGACAAGTAACTGCAGTGGACAAAGTAGCAGCTTCTAGAATACTTTTAGAATCCAACCCTTCCAAACAGCCATAGATGAAGTCAAGGCCCTTGGTAGAGTGGGCATTGACCCTACCTGGAATAAATTTGATATGGTGGGTATAACAAAAGGTAATAGTGTTAGACAGCCATTTGGAAATAAGTCTGTTCTGACGCAGGTTGTCCCTTCTTATTACCTTCAGAAGAAATGAACAACTGATCCAAAGATCTGAAAGATTTATTTCTGTCAAGATGTCTGTTCTTTATCTGCGGACATTCAAGGTACAGTGCATCCCTTCTCCCTTGTAGGTTTAAGAATGAAACTGGGAAGACGAATAGTTTGGCTTAAAGTAAACTCGGACACCACTTCAGACTTACAAGAAGGATTACTTCTCAAAAAAACTGCCCCTGTGTAAAATGAGATTGGGTTAGCTCCCTAAAAGAGCCTGCAACTCAGATATTTTTCTTGCAGAGGTCAGTGAAACACGAAGAACATCTGTTTTTCATGTCAAGAGCCTCAAGTCAGCCAGGTTAGCTGGGTCAAATGAAGCAAATATTAGCTTCTCTAACACAAAATTAAGATCTCAAGGAGAGGCCATTGGTTTACTTGGAGGCCTCTTGTGCAATTTTGACAGGAGACTGCATTGAAGGAGGAGGATCCATGGGCAGACATGTCAAAATGGCCAATAAATGAACCTCGACAGGGGAAATAAAGGCCACAGGATAGTAACTGATGCAAATATTGTAAACCAGGGAACAACTAGCCCTGAATGTGTGCAGGTTATGTTGCTGGTACCAACCATATTTCCATTTGCTAATATACGATTTTCTAGTAGCAGGCTTTCTTGCCTCCATTAGAAGCTGCCACACAACCTCAGTTAAAAAGTTGCTTAAAAGGAATTCGGACCCTATCATCCAGGAAATCAAATGAAGTTGATTGAAGTCAGGGTACATCAAAGATCCTTATTCTTTTGTCAGTAGATCCAGTTTGTGAGGAAGCTTGTGGTAACTGCCCCCTGGCAATTTCCAAAAGAAGGGAGAATGATGGCTGCCTAAGCCAGAAGGGAGTCACCACAATGATCCTGGGGGATTCCTTCTCAATCTTCATAAGTGCCCTGGATATTACTGAAAATCATACAGGAACACTCCTGTCCGAGGAAAAGAAAAAGAAAGAAAAAGCATGCGCCTTCCAGGCCTTTTTGCATGGAGAGCTGGAACACAAGCTTTCCAGTTGATTGTTCAGACAGGGGCAAAGATATCTACTTGATTAACTTGCCACAGATGGATCTAATCTTGGAAGGCCCCCCTGGTCATGTATACCACACAATTTTGCTCTGAAGGAATATAGGCTACCTATAGAGGCAGACAGTGTGTTGTGAGGCTATTATCTCAAAGTTAACATGGCAAATCTGCAAAGGGGGTATGACTTGGTCCCCCCTACTTGCTGATGCACCACATGACTGTGGTATTGTCTGTAGTAATGTGAAGAAGTCCTGGGGACCAAAGATGATACAGAGAGTTGAGTTCCTTGATCATGTTTGCATCTATTCTTGGTGTCCCTCCTGAAACTGCTCTTCAAGCAAAACTTAAGGTGTCTTGTTTCATAACTGGAAGGGAGAAGGGAAGACCTAGAGTTAAGGATATTTGTCATCTTCACCAAGTATTTTTCTTCTGACAAACCCGAGCACTGGGATTTGAAAAGACAAAGGGTGTTGGTGCTGGGACCAAAGAGACTTTAGATACCACTGTACGTTTTTCATGTGAAGTCTTGCCAGAGGTATCATGAGAATCACAGAAGATGTGAAACCCAAAATTCTGAGGTATTCCCTCACAGTGACCAAAGTTTGAGGTAGAAAACCTGAGAAATGGATCTATTTTTTCCTGTGGAAGACAAACTCTTTGAAATGAGATGTCTAGTTAACATCCTAGGAACACAGTCCTGTGTGAAGGAGTCAAGAAAGAAGTTTTCATATCCTTTTGGAATCCCAGCCTTTGTAAGAGATCTCTCACCCAAGACAGAGATTGTTGACACTTGGAAAAAGAGTCTGAAAACATAACCAAGTTGTCCAATATAGAAAAATGTGGATATCCTGTAGCCTACAATGAGCTATAACTGGAGCAAGACACTTTGTGAACACTCTTGGTGCAGTGCATACTCCAAAGGGTAAGGCTAAGAACTGATAATGTAATCCAGACATGCAAAACCTTAAGAAACAGCTGAAGTCTTGATGAACAGGGATGTGATAAGTATCTTTTAAGTTTAGTGTTACCAGGCAACTTGAAAGAGGAAGAAAAGGAAACAGGTTGTGAAGTGACATCATTTTGATTTTGGGCATTATCTAAAACAGGAAAGAAAGATCCAGAACTGGTCTGCAAGCATTTTCTTTCTTTGACGCTATTCAACTTCATTTTCTTGGGAAGGAGCAACTGGTTCCACCACGCCTTGGGACAGTATGTGATAAGTCTGATCTGGAAGATGAGGGATGACCCTATGGAAGGAAGGAATTTCCTCCCACTGCCATCTGTAACTTTGATGAATGATCTTCAGATCCCATTTGTCGGAAACTATCTGTTGCCAAACAGAAAAATGGTGATTAAAATTTTCTGGAGGAAAAAGAGGGCCAGGATGGGAGGGCTCACATGTTATGCAGAACACCAGCTCAGACTTGTTAGACTGCCCTTGCTTTTGGGAGGTTTGGGGCTTCTTTTTGGAACCCACTTGCCATTTCTTCATAAATATATGCTTACCTATACTTCATTGAATCTGTTTAGTCTGCTTTTTGCCAAAACTGGATGAGGAGTTAGAGAATCGTTTAGAAAATGTGAAAAAGGAGGTCTGAAAAACCTTAGAGCTTCTCCAGAACAGTTTACTCCTTTCATGACAGTTTTTGATGACCTATGCAGCAGAGGGGCCAAAAACTAAATCTCTATCCAAAGGGGAATTTAAAATCTCATTCCTGATCTGGGAGGTTCTGAAACTGTAACCATGCAAAACTCATCATGTTACCAGTGGCCCTGGCACTGGAAATGCCCCTAGCTCTGTAAGAAATGTGAACAGTCATACACATACTGTAAACAATAAGTAGTGACATCTGCAATAAAACAAACTAAATTACTTAAAGTAGAGTTTTCCTCACAAGAAGAAACTGCTGATAAAACATTTCTCCTGCTTTCAAAGTTAGTCAGAACAAAATTTAACATAGTCTGCCAACTCAAAATTCTGAAAATTAAAGTTGCAGAAGTAAACACTTTTTCCCCACAATTGTCAATAATGTTCTTCATCCTTATCAGAAAGAACAGGATTGGAATTAGCCGTTTAGCTGCAGTCGAATCAACTAAAGCTATGGCTCCTGGATCGGGTTTGGGAATCATGCATAAAAAGTTAAAAGACCTATTTACTTTATATTATCTGCCTTTTTAAGTGAAGCTTTCTGACTATCAGGGAAATTGCAGGCAGTAACACACATCATCTAAAGCAGATAGAACAGGTGGAGTGTAGGTTCTAGAAATAACTCATAATATTTTCTGGGGGACTGAGAATCATCAGTGTTCTCCACTGAAAACAGAAGCACATTCTAGCAATAGTCTTACAGAAAGAGAAACCACCACAGGGAGAATCACAATCTGAACTCTACTCAGAGTCTGAATTAGATATTTTATTTCCTGACAGAGGAGTTCTAAAGGGGACTATGTCACGAAGCAATTAACAATGAATACACTCCAATTTGAGGAGAGATTATTTGTTTCTTTGGAGCGTGCTTCATATATTAAAATATTTTTAGCTCTTATTTGGGTGATATATTTGTGACCATACATACTGAATACGTTCACCCAGTTTCACGTTTTAACAGTTGTGTATCAAGGTGTGTGTATTTTTTTTTCTATTTTAAACATGCTACACACACTTACTTTACAAAGAATGCTACATAACATTTCTGCACTCCAGCACAACACCTGAAAGTTTTAACTCACGTTCTCTTTCTGTCTCAATTTCAGTCCAAAACTAAACTTACCACAACAGTAGATGTTTGAATCATGGCTTTAGCTAATATGGGTTATAGTCTGCCATGGGTCAGGCAGCAAAAGCCGAGCTGACTGAAAGACAAGTTTGGGAAGCAAGCCCTTCAGAGCTTTCCTGCGAACACAAAGAGGAAAGCTGAGCCTTGAAAGGACAATGCAAGGAGCAACAAAAAATAAAAGTCCACACCCTGGCATAAAAACCCACAAAAAAAAAAAACAATGGGTGATGGAGGGAGCTGCTACTGCAGCAGTGATCATTTTAACATCTACTGTTATGGTAAGTTTACTTTCACAACTGCTGCAGTAGCCTTAGTTACATGGGTAGACCAGCATAGCTTACTACATTTGGGAGGTGGAAGAGAAGAATCCAGGAGCCCCTGGAGAATGGTCCTAGCAAAGTCTGACACAGACCTAGAGAAGGAATCAAGCTTATAGTGCCTTAGTACAGAGGACCAAGTAGCAGCTTCTAGAATACTTCTACAATCCAACCTTTTCCAAAAAGCCATAGATGAAGCCTCTGTGGGCATCCAAGGTATACAGTATCCTTCCTCCCTCATTTGTAGGTTCAGGAAAAGAAAATGATGAGATGAATAGCTTAGCTTAAAGTAAACTTGGATACCACTTCAGACTTAAAAGAAGGATTACTTCTCAAAAAAAAAAAAACTGCCCCTGTGTAAAATGAGATAGGGTTAGCTCCCTATAAGAGCTTGCAATTCAGATACTTTTCTTGCAGAGGTCAGAGCAATCAGAAACTGTTTTCCATGTCAAGAACCTCAAGTAAGACAGACTTTCTAGTTCAAATGGAGCAAGTGTTAGCTTCTCTAATACAAAAATAAGATCCCAAGGAGGGTCCAATGGTTTACTTGGAGGCGTCTCATGCAAAACCCCTTTCAAAAACATTTTGACAGAATCATAAATCTTTTCAGGAAAAGAAGTATCCCTCATTCTTTTACCAGAAACTACTTTACAAGAATGACCACTAGCCAGAATTAAACCCTGGACACAGTAAACTAATTCTATCTAAAGGACTTTGAGGAGGAGTACATACATGCTTAATTTTCTGTTTCTTTTTGACATGAAAAATGGGGCCAGCAGTGTTACTAATGGCAGCAACAGCTGCTTCAGGGACGGGCACAACATTCTGACGCAAGAAGAAAGCCTTCCCTGTTCCCTTTCCCAGGACCTACAAGAGTAGCTCTCCCTTGCTCAGTGAAGGGGCTCCATCAGCTACAGGGGACATGGCTAACCTTCACTGAGGCAATTTGCTAGCTTGCTGTGCTGGCAAAGTCTGTTTGCTTAACTTTTTCTGTTTGTGGCTGGAAGGAGGACAGACCATGGGACCAGCAGTTTATCAAACCAAAAATGGTGTTTCCTTCCCAAGGAAGACAATCGGCAACTGCTGGTAAAAACTCCAAGTCTTTAAGTGTGAGATTTTCACAGAAAAACACAGTAAAAACTAATTTACCAGCCTCTGAAAAAGTAAACTAAACAATATCTCCGCAGAAAAAAAATAATTTTCAGTTACTTTACACAACTTTTAAACCTGACAAGGAAAAAGAGCTTGTCCATACAATACAGTCTCGCGACAGTCAGTTAAAACACAAAACTCCTAGCTTTAAAGTAACTTTCCTGAAGAAGAAAGTGATGAAATACAAACAATATTTAGAAAATGGAAGTTAACTTACTTGTCTGTCAAAGGAACAGCACCAAGCCAACCGTCGATCCTCAGAAGCCTCAGAGCAGCGTACTCTTTTGTCAGCAGTAGAGCTCTGAAGGGCTTGGCAACCAAACTTGTCTTTTAGTCAGCTTAGCTCAAACTGCCTGACAGTTTGGGCATGTAGAAGGTGCCCTGAAGTTTTTGAAGCTGGCTGGCTTATATCCTTTCCAGGGTATAACCCACATAGCTAAGACTACTGCAACAGATATCAATGTGATGAATATCAACAGTTCTCTGCAAACAATTTTTAAAGAAATGTATACATTAAACAAGTACCCCAACATTGGGGCAAATATTGAAACAAGACATTTTTCTTAACATTAACTTGATGATGGAAAACAAATCAGATATAAACATGCGTTATTTATAAGAAGCTACATTATGGATGTCTTACCTTTAGGCTTAGCATGGTTGGGGTTATTAATCACATAACTGTTATGATACAATGACAGCAGATTAGGTATTAAGCTGTGTTCAAATCGCTGGTCCTCCAACTTGATACGTGCGCTGTTTTCAAAATCATGAGACCTCTTACACTTATCACCATATCTACAGTTTCCATATAGAAACTGCTGACAGATGTGCAGTCTTTGACATTTTTCAAAAGTACAAGCTTCATCATTTCCATTGCTTTTGTTGTAAAAATGACACGCCTAGAATTGAAGGTAAAATAAGTTTTAGTTAAAACAAACATGCATCAACTCTTACAAAAGAATACTGTTAACACCATTAAATATAAAATGCAAAACTGTTCTTACAAGAAATCATTAATCCTGAACATAAATTTACTACAACAGAAATAAAAATCATGTGCACTTTCAACTATGCATACTGTAGGTGTCATTCCCTATACCAGTGACTGGTAACTCATTTTACTTACTTCTAAGAAAGAAAAGCGGTGTGCCGCATGCATGTATAGGGAGAAACGCACAAAATTTTTCAGCTACATCAAAGAGTTGACCACAGATGATGCATGGGACAGAATTTAGTAGTTTTGGAAACAGAATATACGAAAGAACAATATGGACTATCAGAAAACTGCCAAAGATGGCTTGGGGTCACATACTTCTCAACCTCTTAGGCACAAGAATTATAGACAAAATAAAAAAATAATGGGGGTGGGGGCAATGGTCTGAAATTAGGAACAGGTTTTAAATACTGCTCTTATAAACTTGGAAACTTAGAAAGATGAAAAAAAAAAGAAGTTATGTCTTACCATAATGTTCCATCTATGCTGTTGATCTTCATTCATTCATTACTGATGGGTTGTCAGTTCCATCCTCAGAACCAAGTTGGCACTGTACAAGCTTGCATCAGCCAAAAACTCTCAAGCTAAGATTACCCATAGTGCCTCTCTCCCAAATATCTCAGATCGCGTTTGCCCAAAGTACGCAAGGCAGAGGCTTTTTCTGCTCATAATACCCTAAACCAGGGTAATGGACCACATCCAAACCTCCAGGAGCCTACTGAAGGGGGACGGTGGGAGAGGAGTAATGAATGAATGAATGAAGATCAACAACATAGATGGAATGTTATGGTAAGACGTAACTTCTTTATCTAATGTTGTTAATCTTCATTCATTACTTACTGATAGGACAGAGTACCTAGCTACTTTGTAACCTGGGCAGCCCTTAGGAAGAATATTCCTGAGCACCATTGAGCCAAAGGAAGCTCTCCCCCTGGAGACTAAGTCTAATTTGTAATGAGTGATAAAGGTATGTGGAGTGGCCCAAGTTGCTGCTGCACAAATGTCATCCATGGAAGCTCTAGAAAGAAAAGCTACTGAAGTTGCAATAGATCTGGTTAGGGAAGTTTGTTATGATGATAGAAAAAACATATAGAATCCATTAGCCATTTTGATAAGGTAACTTTAGAAACTGGCTTTCCTAGTTTCGGTCCAGAATAGGATATGAAAAGTTGGTTGGATTTCCTGAATGATTTTGTCTTGTCCAGATAAAAACATAATTGTCTATGTACATCCAGTAAATGAAGGCAGTATTTCCCTTTATTTGAGAAACTGGAGAAGAAAACTGGCAAGTCAATTGTCTGATTCATAGTAAATTCTGAAACTACCTTGGGCAGAAGGGAAGAATTGGTCCGAAGCGATACTCTATCTTTGTGAAAGATCATGTAAGGCCTTTTGATGCATAAAGCCAGAAGTTCAGATATTCTCCTTGCTGATGTAATGGCTGCTAAAGAGTTTTCCAGGATAGGAATTTAATATCACAAGAGGCAGTGGGTTCAAAAGGTGGTCTAGTCAGAGCCTGTAATACTAGTGTGAGATTCCAAGGTTCTATGGGGTCTCTAATAGGAAGTCTAATATGAGTAACCCCTTTCAGAAAAGTTTTACAGAGGCGATGAGAAATCAGTGATGAATCCCCAAAGCCATCATGAAAATTAGAAATAACAGCTAAGTGCACTCGAATCGTGCAGGCTGTCGCTCCTGATTGCAGAAGGTATGACAGATAAAGGAGTACGTCTGGGACAGAGGATAAACAAGGATCTACATTGTTGTCACCAGCCCAGAAACAGAATCTTTTTCACTTTTCACAATACAGTTTCCTAGTGGTCAGTTTCTGTGAAGCCAGAAGAATGTCACGTAGTGGGAGAGGAGAGATTCTTCTGCCTGGCAATTACTGGAAGTGGAGAAACCAAGCTGTGAGTTTGAGATTGAGAATGTTTGGATGAAGTAACCGTTGGGGGGTGTGACAGCAATCCTGGAGATGGATACAGAATTTGTGGTTTGCGAACTAGATGATGCCAAAGGAAGAAAAACTAAACTTGACGGGGCCAGAAAGGAGCAATGAGGATCACTCGGCTTCTCAACCAAAAGGCTTTCTTTAAGAAATGTGGTATCAGCAGAATGGTGGGAAAGGCATAAAGCAGGTCCATGGGCCAATCATGTGTGACAACATCCCTCGGGGATCCCCCTGCAGGTGGATTAGAGTAAAGTAGCTGCTGTATTTATGGTTTATGGGCAAGGTGAACAAGTTGCAGCAAGGCTAGCCCCAACAATCGAATATCTTCGACGTTACTGAAGGACCACTCATAAGGAAGAATACACCTGCTCAGTTTGTCTGCAATCAATGTGGAATCCTCGAGAATGTGCGTTGCTATCAGAAAGCAGTTGGAAGCTATCACCCATTGCCAAATTCTCACGGCTTCCCGGCACAGTGAATAAGATTTGGTTCCCCCTTGTTTGTTGATGTACCAGACTACTGACATTTTGTTGGGCTGAATCGCAATAGTCTGTGATGGAAGGGCCGGATGGAATACTTGCAATGCTAAGAGCACAGCCCTCAGTTCCAGGACACTGATATGCAGGTTGGCCTCTGTGGGTGACCAAGTGCCTTGGACTGTCTTGTCCCTGAAAATGGCCCCCCAACCCAGTCTGGAGGCATCTGTGGTCATTGTGGCCTTGGGCTGTGGGGTCAAGAAAGGATGACTCCATAGGGTCATGTCTGACTGCAGGCACCAATGTAAGTCCATCCTGCACCGATTTATGTGGATCTGGAAAGATAATGGATGGGTTAGCATTGACCACTGAGTTAAGAGAAGCCACTGAAGTAGCCTCATGTGTAGTCTGGCCAGTAGGACAATTATCATTGAGGCCATGGACCCCAAGAGTTGAAGGACTGCCCATGCGGGCACCTTGCCTCGGGGAAGCATCACTCAGACCTGAAGAAATATTCTTTTAACCTGTGAAGTGGAAGTGATACTCCTGAAGGATAATGTATTTAGCATTGCCCCTATGATTTCCAGGGACTGGGCAGGAGCTAGTTGAGACTTTTTTGTTTATGGAAATTCCCAGGTTCTCTGCTTGAAGTAGGATGTATTGTCATGCTGCTAATAGAAGACGCTTGGTGGGGGTGGTGAGGAGCCAATCGTCCAGATATGGAAACACCTGGAATCTTTGCAGTCTTAGGTGAGCTGCTACCACTGCCATGCATTTGAACACTCTAGGAGAATTTGTTGAGAATACTGTGGTTCAAAATTGGTCTCCAGTCCCCTGTTTTCTTTGACACCAAAGAGAGTCTTGGAGTAGAATCCGGCTCCTACCTGGTCTGGTGGGACTGCTTGGATAAAGTACAGTTTTGTACCTACCATAAATGTAGATGTTCGAAGATCCACATTGCTGCAGTCCTTACACTTGGGTAGTCCGCTGTCCTCGGTCGGCCCGAATATCAAAGTATTAGGCTGACGTCGGTCAAGGCGCTTAAGACTGACATCAGGACGTCAGGGTACAAATGCGCATGACCGACGTCATATCCTCAGTCTTTTCTTGCCCCAGATGTCAGAAGACCCTAAACAGAAAAGTCAAAACCAAAAGACAGCAAAAAACAACCAACCACCCTTGCACTAATCATATGTACAATATATACAATATCCACAATATTTACAACCCAAACCACACAACCGCCTCTAACAACAGAGGGGAAGGAGGGAGGGTAAATTGGACTGCAGCAATGTGGATCTTCGAACATCTACATTTATGGTAGGTACAAAACTGTACTATGTTCTTCATCTCACATTGCTGCAGTCCTTACACTTGGGTAGAATCCCAAAGCAGAGGTAAGGGAGGATGGCAAAACTATAAAGCAGTAGGAGCTGCCAAAATGCCCTGTAAAATTGCAGTGGCAAACCCAGCCCTAGATTTAGAGTAAAGTGGAAGGTGGTAATGCTTAGAGAAAGTATGCACTGAACTCCAAGTAGCTGCCTCCAAAATATCTTTAGTTGCCACCCCCTTAAAAAGCTGTAGAAGTGGCAGTAGCTCTAGTGGAATGAGGCCTAATCCCAGCTGGAATCTCCTTACCATGATGGGAATAACAGAAAGCAATACAAAACCCAATCCACTTAGAAATAGTTTGTTTTGACACAGGCTTGCCCTGAGAACCCAAAGCAAAAGAAACAAACAATTGCTGAGACTGCCTGAACCCTTTAGTTCTGCTCAAATAATATCGCAACTGCCTGTGTATATCCAAGGTGTGCAAAATCTTTTCCCCTTTATTTTGGGGTTTGCATAAAAAGTAGGCAAATGAATAGTTTGGTTTAAAGCCACACTAGAAACCACCTTAGGCATAAAGGAAGGATTAGTACGTAAAGATACCCTATCCTTATGGAAAATTAAGAAAGGCTCAACTGCCATAAGGGCCTGTAATTCAGAAACCCTTCTACAGAGGTAATGGCCAACAAAAAGCAGTCTTCCATGATAAATATTTCAACTCGGCAGTAGCTGCAGGCTCAAAAGGTTGTAGAGTGAGTTTCTCCAACACAAAATTGAGATCCCAAGCAGGAGTAGGAGCTCTACGTGGGGGTCTTATATTCTTTGCCCCTCTAAGGAATTGCTTAAACAAAGGATGAGAAAACAATGGTGGATCACAGTCATAGTGAGCAGAAATTGCTGCAGCATGAATCTTAATAGAAGAGAAGGACAAACCTTTGTCCAGTAACTCAGCAAGATATTGAAGAGCCACACTTAAATTATGCTTAACATAAAATTCCTTGGCTGCACTCCAAAATAAAAATCTCTTCCATTTATCTGCGTATACTTTCCTTGTACTAGGCCTTCTGGCCTCCAAAATAACATTCAAAACTTGCTGTGGAAGCTGAGACCCTCCAGGGTTTAAAACAGAATATGCCAGGCTGTTAGGTGAAGAGAGTGAAGTTTGACATTGAGTAAATGACTGTTCTCTTGAGACAGCAGGTGCGGAATCGAAGGCAAAGGCCATGGAGGCTCCCAACCAGACTTCTCAGTAATGGGTACCAGTGCTGTCGAGGCCAATCTGGAGCTATTAGAATCATCTTTGGCTTGTCCTGTCTGACCTTTAGGAGTACCCTTGGGAGGAGAGGCAGAGGTGGAAAGGCATACACATGAAGATTGCTCCAATTGAAAGAAAGAGCATCCACTTTCCAAGCTGTGGGATGAAACCTTTTGTGCAAAACTTTGGCAGCTGGTAGTTTAGTGGAGAAGCGAACAGATCTATGTCTGGAGTTCCCCATGACACTGTCAATTTCTGAAACACATGAGGATCCAATTTCCACTCGTGGGGATCCATATCTGCTCAACACATCTGCTAAGGAGTTCTGTGCTCCGGCAGAAACCTTGCCTGAAGATTGAGCTGTAAACTGAGAGCAGTCTCCCACAAAATCATTGCTTGTCTGCATAGAGGATAAGAATGTGTTCCCCCTTGCTTGTTGATGTACCACATGACAGTTGTGTTGTCTGTTAGAATCAACACCTGCCCTGGAAGAAGTAAATCCTTGAAAGCTATTAATGCAAATTGGACTGCTAACATCTCCTTCAAGTTGATATGTAGATGTTGTAGTCTGGCAGGCCACGTGTCTTGTATCCACTTTCCATTTAGATGAGCTCCCCAAGCTTTGTCTGAGGCATCTGTCGTAAGAATCTGACTCGCCTCTGGCCGGGTCACAGAGAGTCCCTTGTTTAGGTGACATTCCTGAGCCCACCACAAAAATTCCTTTTGAATGCAAGGTATTATCTGAATGACAGTGTCCATATCTTGGCAGTGCTGTGTCCATACATTTTTGAGATACATTGTAGCTTCTTCATATGCAGTTTGGCATTGGGAAGCACCAGAATACAAGATGCCATGAACCCCAAGGCTTGAAGGACTGTCCTTGCAGTCAGCCTGGACTGATGAGACAATTGATGGAAGTAAAGGGAAAGATTCTTTTGTTTGTCCGGGGTCAAAAAGGCCATCTGGGATGCTGTATTCAGTCTCACACCCAGAAAGCACATGTCTTGAGAGGGTACTAGACTGGACTTTATTTCGTTCACAGAATACCCCAGGCATCTTAGCACTGCTATCACATATTGCAAATGATGAAGAAGCTCGTTCCTTCCTTTGGCCAGAATCAGGCAATCGTCCAAATAAGGATAGATCTGTATTCCTTTTAGCCTGAAGAAAGCTATCACTGGAGCCAGAACCTTTGTGAACACTCTGGGCAGTAGATAAGCCAAAGGGCAATGCAGAGAACTGATAATGAGAAGTCCCAGCTCGAAACGCAGATACTTCCTGCAACTTAGCCTGATAGGAACATGAAGGTAAGCTTCCTTGAGATCCAGAGTCACCATCCAGTGATCTTTGCCCAGCAGAGGTAAAAGCTGTTGTAACGTCAACATTTTGAACTTGGGAATGTCCAGATAAGTGTTGAGGATAGATAAATCCAAAATTGGTCTCCACGTGTTCCCCTTCTTTGGTACTAGGAACAGGCGAGAATAAAATCCTAGGCCTACTTCTGGCAGAGGGACCAGCTGTATGGCCCCTATTTGCAGCAGCAGAGAAATTTGTTTGTGAGCCTCTATTCTTTGCTGAGGAGGAACGTCTGGCATGCCTTTGAAAGGAGGCAAGGTATGGAAATAAAACCTGTAACCTTGGTGTATAATATCCAAAACCCATCTGTCCTGGGTAATTAAACTCCAATTTTCTTTGAAGAGTGCCAACCTTCCTCCCAAAGGTGCTGCCAGACAAGAAGGCTCTGGCAGCTGAAAAGGTAGGTCATTGGGCCTGTTTACGAAAGGACTGGCCCCTGCCCTCACCCGAAGACTGTGCAGGTGAACTCCCTGTTCTAGGTCTGAATGAGCCCTGAGCTCTACCCCTACCACGTCTAGATCTTCCCCTAGACTGTGAATCATAAGAAGCGTCCACCCCTTAGCAGGCCAATTCCTACTAAACTTGAGGCTGAACTTGCAAAAAAATCTTTAACAGTCTGCATAGACTTAGCCTTGTCTTCCATTTTCTTTAAAACTGCCTCCACAGGTGAACCAAACAATACATCAGACTGTAAAGGACCATCTAAAATCCTTGCCTTAACATGGTCAGATAAGTTCTGATCCCTCAGCCAGGCATGCCTGCGAAGAACTGACCCAGTGGCAGCCACCCTAGATGAGGCCTGTACAGCATCAAATCCACATTGTAAAGAATGCTTACCCACCTGTTCAGAAACATGTACCAAATCTTGTAATTCTTTACACTCAATGCCTTCCGCCAGAGCATCTACCTTAGACTTCAATTGAGAAAGAAGATAGTTTTGATATTTCAACATGTGAAACTGGCAATTCAAAGCCCTCATAGCTAAGGTGGAAGAAGTATAGACTTTCTTTCCCCATCTATCCAAAGCTCTAGCCTCTTTATCTGGAGGAACTTTTTACCACAGAGGCCTTGACACCCTTAGGTCCCTGACTAACTGTTTCTGGGTCCGCCCTAGGACTCTTATACAGATATTTATGAGCTTCAGGCACCCTGTAATACCTGTCCGGTTTAACAGGAGCAGGAGGCAAAGAATCAGGATTAAGTGAAGCCTCTGCAAACACATCTTCCACAACATCCAGAACAGGTGGAATAGCCAAAGGCCTATGCTGGGGTAAAAGCAAAATTCCCTAAGCCTTTTCCTGGAATCAGAGAAGTCCTGACCTTCCCACTTAAAATGTTCCCTCATAGAATGAAGAGTCTCTGAAAAAGAAAAATCCTCTGGAGGAGAAGCAGAAGGAGTAGAATCATCCACATCAGAATCAGAATAAGGAGAATACTCCTGCAAGTCTTCAGAAGACTCTGAAACATCGAAACCTGCTGAAAAGCCCCCAACTCTGGTTCCACCCTAGGCCTTTTATCAGGAGCGGGCAAAGAACCTCTAATCAAAGTAATTAAATCTTCTGCCATTTTGAGCATGTGCTTCTTGGGCACAGATCCCGAAGAACTAGGAGTGACACCAACAGAAGCTAAACCTGGCCTGCCTCTGGGAGAAGCCTTGGAAACAGAAGGAGAGGGCCTAACCACCCTAGGAAGGGAGGGAAGTACAGTAACCTGAGAAGCCCCTTCAGCCTGACCTGCCTCCTGAGAGGCCACATCCTGCAATATCAAAGTCTCCCCCTGGGACTCCAGAGAAGCCTCCGGTGGAACCACGGTTCCACTGACGCTAAAGAACCCTGGGTTTAGCTGCTTTGTCTTTGCATATTGTAATTGCACCGCTTCCCAAAGACCAACCTGGCACAATCTAACCTTCGCTTATAGCGCGCTATTAAACCTAGCACAAAAGCGACACCCAACAACGTCGTGCTCAGGCCCCAAACAAGGAATACACAAAGTATGATAATCTCTATGTATCTGCTTCCCACAAGAAATACAGTTATTCACTTTTTCTGACATCCGGTAAACCACTGAGGCAAGAAAAACTAAAATATTCCCACGGGTACTTAGCCAACTTTGACTCGGTCTGAAACTCCGAAAATTTCAGAGCTGCTTCTGCATCGGACCATGCGGCAAAAAAGACTGAGGATATGACGTCGGTCATGCGCATTTGTACCCTGACGTCCTGATGTCAGTCTTAAGCGCCTTGACCGACGTCAGCCTAATACTTTGATATTCGGACAGCGGACTACCCAAGTGTAAGGACTGCAGCAATGTGAGATGAAGAACATCTCTTTTCTTTAGGGTCTCTTCAGCTGCAAACTCCCTTTGACTGGGTGGAACATCAGGAATATGTTTTGGGGCTGTCAGATGAAGATTGAAGAGGAAGTGATAACCTAGTAATGATCTGCTGCACCCAAGAATCTGTGGTGATTTGTTGCCAGATGTGTTGGTGCAGAGAGAAATGACCCCCAACTGCAGAGGAAAGCAATCGGGCCACTCCTGGTTATGGGTGGCCTGAGAAAGAATCTCTCGGTCCCTGATTGCATGGACCCTCTCTGCCCCTAAAGGGATGTCTTCCTGAAGAGTTACCCCCTCTGCCACAAGGGGGTCGACTCATCACGGAATGGACCCTGGGATTTTTTGTGCCAGAATTTCCCACTCCTCTGATTCCTAGAAAAGTATAATTGAGGATTGGAAAAATGGACACCGACAGCAGATAGGGTATTACCATCTTGCTCATATCTGGCCAGAGTGTTTTTCACTTTTGGTCTGAAAAGAGAGGAAGGGTCAACTGGTGCATCAAGAAAGGAGGGCTTGAAAGGGTTCGCAAAATTACAAAGGCACATCTAGGCATGCCGTCTCATAATGCCTGCACCCACTGATCTAGCCACCCCTTTGGTTGCGTGTGAGATCAACCTCATGGACAAGTTGGAAATGGCTTCTAGGGTTGCAAGCTGTGAGGCCACTTTGTCACGGACGTCATCAGAGACTGCTCTTGCTAGTGCTCCAGAAAGTTCAGTGGTCAGATCCCTCTGGAGCCTAGTAAAATGTGCCAAATAATTCAACGACCAAATGGCAAAGGTCAAAGAAGCAACCATCTGCTTTGCCAGTCTGTCCAATGCCTGAGACTCCTTGTTGGGTGGATGAACAGTATGGCTCTCCTCAGCAAGCTCTTTCCTTGTTGCTGCCACCACCACCATAGCATCTATAGGTAAACCCTTTCACCACTGTGGATTACTCTCGGGAGGAGATAGTATTTAGTCTGTTCTCTGGGGGACAGGCTCAGTGGAGTCAGGTTTCCTCAATGCACACTGTACAATGAGCTGGACAAGGTCATCGGCAGGTGGAGTCTCCCAGGAAGTAGAGGGCTGGGCACAGAAAGCCTGCATGAACACAGACTCCTCCAAGGATGGGTTAGTGGACTTCTAATCTCCTCATTGTTTCAATATTTCCAGGATGTCTCCAAAGGAGACACCTTCAGGAGATCATCGTGGGACCCTTCACCTTCATCATAGTCCATGTTTTCCATGAGAGACTCTTCAGGAAATTCTATGTGCTTACTCTTCCATGTTCTTTTCCACATAAACTCTTCGATGGGGGCTTCCAAAGAGGATCCAGAAGAGGGGTCGCCCTGCATGAGGGTTTCCTGCAGCTCTCGCACTCGGTGTCCAGGAGTGGCACACTGTGTCAACTGAGGTCTAGGGGGCATATAAACATGATGTACCAACATCGGAGAGGCCAGCTGACAGCCTGCAGAGGCCAATGCCCTTTTCATCACCTGGAAAGCAGCTCAATCTGAAGATGGATGACAGCCCGGAACTGAGAATGACAACCTCGGAACCAGGGTTACATCCCACTCCGACAAGCCTACTGCAGGAAAGGAACCTCAAGGTAACTCGGTGCCATTGCAGTCATTGGGGCCAGAGAACATGGCACCATAGAAAAAATTGGCACCGGGCTAGGGCCCTCTGTGCCAGCAGCCCAGTCACAACCCAGAGGATGGCTCAGCTCTGAAGATGCCGAAGTCCAAAGGGTGAACTACAGTGCCACAGACAAGGGTGCTGGTGGAACTGAAGCAGCTGGAACAGGGAGTTTTGGAACCATGGAGGCCGAAGGAGGAGTGTATGATGGAGTCTGTGGAGATAACTCCTCTGTTCCAGGTAGGACTGAGGCTTTAGGAGGTGAAGGTAAACCCCTAGCCACCAAAAGTTGATCCACAAGTCTGACCACATCTAATTAAGATAGGCTCCTGGAGGATCTGGTGGATATTCCCGACGGGGAGTCTGGGCCTTCCTGAAAAGGACTGTATTGTTGTCCTAAAAAGGGATCTATTGATGGGGAATATCTGGTCTGAGGTATGGGGTCTCCCTTCGACACCATGGTCAAAGGACCCAGAGAAAATGCAGTGGGGGGGAATGACTGGTGTTGGAAAAACTACTGTCTGTGCCAAAGGGAGGGTCTCAGTTGGTGCAGTAGTGGTTGGTACCATAAGGTAATGGTGCAGAAGAGTATGGTACCATTTGGGTCAAGTCTGATTTTAGTTCCAGTGCCGAGAGGGAAATAGTAATTTCTGGAGTCAAATCCAATTTCTGTTCCGCAGTTGATGCCAAAGAAAGTGTTTTGAGCCCTGGTGACGAGGGAACTGCAACCACTTTTGGAAGTTTAGGTCTAGGCTCTGAGCTTTTAGATTCAGGATCTGTGGGAGAAGAGGGAACAAAATGGCTCCTCTTCTTGGAATCCTTTTTGGGATAGGGTGAACCCTCCAATGCAGAAAGAGCCTTCGAAAAAGGTGATTTAAGCAATCCTTTCAAAATTAACTTGTTACGTCTCTCATTAAGGGTGCGCGTGGGGCACTTCCAAACAGTATACACAAGAACCATGCAAATCTGAATTTGGCATTTTACGGCCACACTGGTCTCAGTCCTTAAAAAAAGAAGTGCCTTTTTTATCAGGCATAATACCATTGACAACAAGATAACCCAACTTTATAAACACACTATCACAACAAGTAACGTTAAATTCACACAAACAGCAACAAAGTTTTTGCCAACAATAACGAACCAAAGATTAACAAGAAAGGGAAAAGGGAGGGTACCAACAATGGTATCCCTAAGAATTACCACAGAAGGTGGAGGGCAGGAAGTACCAATGATGGTAATGTAAAGAATACCAAAAACAATAAAGGGAAGAAATGGGAGGCACAAGAAAGATATCGTTAAATATCCAAAGAGTTTTTAAACAAAAACAATAAGTATTATCCAAGAAACAGATAAGTTTAATCAAGAAGAAACACTTAGCTGAGAGCGAATGGCTTGATATGTCCTCACAAGTATGCGGCAAACGAAATCTGAGGTACTGGGGAGAGAGGCACTATGGGTAATCTTGAGAGTTTTTGGTTGACGCAAGCTTGGTATGGCGCTGATTCAGTTCTGAGGACAGAACCAACAACCCATCAGTAAGGAATGAATGAAGATTAACAATATTAGATTCACAATTTACTTTAGAAAGTATCTTGTGAAGGATATGGAGTCTCAGTCCTAAATGTCTGCAATTATTTAATTACTGCAATCAAATTTTATGAGCAAGAGTCCAAAAGTATGAAGCAAAAATATGGACATTGTGCAAAATTGTGCAAAATTTCGGACAGTTGAAAAGTGCTTAGGGACAATGAAGGTTATATCTGTTTTCAACAGAGAGAGAGAGAGAGAAAGCGAGACAGTATCATTAGCATTTGAGAGAATTATGTTAATGTCAGAAATGGTGACAGAATCTAGTAGTGCACTGAAGACAGTTACATTGCTGAGCAGAAGAATATTTATGATCATAATTAATGCAGGATTTACCCAGGACTTGATACAGTCTGCCCCATACTGAATTCTGATTAAGTAAATTTCACTGGAACTAGGTAAACCCTGCATCACTCATGGTCAAGCTGTGATTATTAGTATTATATACTGGAATTAATAAAACAAATCTACTTTTTTTGAAATAACTGCATGCATAAGGGAGGTTTTCCACATAGCAGGATGCTGAAGTTTTAAACTTTTGTTTAATCTTTAAATAACCACTCACTCAAGGTTTATAAGAAAACAGAAAAAATTGCATAAATACGAAAGTAGTGGATTAGATACATACTACTATGCACTACACTTCTTTCATTAGTCAAACTCATTAACAGAAGAAACACCTAACAAGGCACTTAAGACTATTATTCCACTTTAAACTTCAATTACTAGAAATAAGCCTAAATGTGTGTCTACAAACATAAAACTCTAAGATTTTAACTGAAAGTAACTTGAAAGTCCACACCATTTTCAATTGCAGAAAAACACTGCACAAATAAAAGTATTTACATCTAATACTTCTTAGATCTATACTCTACCTCCTCACCTTCTCAGGCAGTGTCGTTTACCACAAGACGCTTCTCAAGCTGCAAACTCAAACAGGCTAAATGCAACTAAAGCAACTTTTCTTTCCTTTTAATTTATTCAGTATTAGATGTATATAGTTAGACATTTATAGCAATGCATATACACTTCTGTTTATTAAAATGTATATGTAGTAAAATATAAAAGTGCATATATACTTCTGTTTGCTAGAATATATGTAGGAAAATACAGTCACTTAGATGCATGTACACTTCTGTTTCCTAGCATATATACATTAAAAGGGTTAAACTTCTCTTAGCTGAATGCCATCCAACTGAATGTATTACAAAGGTAAGGTACTTGGTACAAACAGATAAGAAGCCAGGTGCAAGGAGTATGGGAAAAAGTACAGTTTTGTACCTACCATAAATGTAGATGTCCGATAGGTATGCATCTGCAGTCCTTACATATGGGTTGTCCTGCCTCAGGCAGCCCTTCGGTCGGCCGGATTCCTAAGTCTGGGTCCGGCGTCGGCTGATGTCACCCCTTCCCCGACGTCAGAGCGCCTGGGGTATAAAAGCGTCAGCCGACGCCATCTTCCTCAGTTTTTCTTGCCCCAGATGCCAGGTTCCCTCTAATAAAGGCTAAATTTGGAGAGATGCAAAAATTCCAAACATGCACAGCAATATAAAACAAATACACCATAATAGATAACCCCAGCTAGCTAGAATGAGGGATAAGTACCCAAAGAATACCACAGAGGGGTAGGAGGGAGGGAAAACCTGACTGCAGATGCATACCTATCGGACATGTACATTTATGGTAGGTACAAAACTGTACTATGTCCTTCAAGGATGCATCTGCAGTCCTTACATATGGGTAGAATACCATAGCCAAGCTGGGGGTGGTAGGACCTAAGAAAAGGATGGTGTAGCTAAAATGCCCTGCAGGACTGCAGTAGCAAAGCCTGCTCTGGATCTGGAATATAAAGGCAAGTTGTAATGCTTGGAAAATGTATGCACGGAGCTCCATGTAGCAGCTTCTAAAATGTCCTTTGTAGCCACCCCTCTTAAGAAGGCTGTGGAGGTGGCTGTGGCTCTGGTGGAATGAGGTCTAATGTTAGCTGGCACAGTTTTGCCATGAAAAGAGTAACAGAATCGAATGCAATTGCCTATCCATTTTGAAATTGTCTGTTTGGTAATTGCTTTTCCTTGTACACCAGCAGCATATGCTACAAAGAGCTGGTCAGTTTTTCTGTAAGTCTTAGTTCTGTCCAAGTAGTAGCACAACTGTCTGTGAATGTCCAGGGTATGCAGAAGTTTCTCTCCTTTGTTCTGTGGATTTGGAAAGAAGGTAGGCAGGTGAATGGCTTGGTTCAGTGAGACCCTGGATACCACCTTTGGCATGAATGAAGGATTGGTTCTCAATGAGACTCTGTCCTGATGAAAAATAAGAAATGGTTGTACTGCCATTAGGGTCTGTAACTCAGATACTCTTCTTGCTGAGGTTATGGCCAGAAGGAAGGCAGTCTTCCAAGACAGGAGCTGTAGTTCTGAAGATGCTGCTGGTTCAAAGGGAGGTAGAGTTAATTTTTCCAACATGAAGTTAAGGTCCCATGTAGGCAGTGGTGGTTTCCTTGGAGGGTTGATGTTTTTTATCCCTCTTAGAAACTACCTTAGCAGAGGATGAGAAAATACAGGTGGATCAGTGTTGTACTCTGCTAAAATTGCTGAAGCATGAATCTTTATGGAAGAGTAAGAAAGGCCATTATGGAGCATTTCTGCCAAGTATTCCAGGATATGTGGAATGCTCATTACTGTCGGATCTTGGCCCTTTGTGGTGTTCCAAGTGCAAAATCTTTTCCATTTTGCTGAATATGCCTTTCTTGTGGAAGGCCGCCGAGCTTCCATGATGATATCCTTTACTCTCTTGGATAGTTTATCCTGGCGAGGAGTCAAGGTATTTTCCAGGCTGTCAGCTGCAAGGTTTTTAGGCTGGAGTGTAGAGTTTTGTAATTGTGCTGTGTCAGAAGAAGTGGCCATTGTGGTAGAGGCCACGGTTTTGTGCGTGACATGCTCCTTAACAGTGGGTACCAGTGTTGTCTTGGCCAGTCCGGAGCTATCAGAATCACTTTTGGCTGTTCTGTCCTGATCTTCAGTAAGACCTTGGTCATTAATGGAAGAGGTGGGAATGCATATACTGTTAGAGTATTCCAGCTGAAAGAGAGGGCGTCCACTTTCCATGCTTGTGGATGGTATGTCCTTGTGCAGAATTTCTTCAGTTGATGGTTGTGGTGGGAGGCAAAAAGATCTATGTCCGGCCTTCCCCATGATTGCGTTATCTGAAGGAAGGTGTCTGAGTGCAGCATTCATTCATGTGGATCCATAATATTTCTGCTTAGGCTGTCTGCCAGTACATTGTCTTTTCCTGGTACAAACTGGGATTGCAGCTCTATATTGAGTTTTAAGGAAAGTTCCCAAAGATTCACTGCCAGCCTGCAAAGTGGGTAAGAATGGGTACCTCCTTGCTTGTTTATGTACCACGTAACTGTGGTATTGTCTGTCTTTATTAGCAGGTAGCCTTGATGTAGGAAGTGTTCGAAGGCCTCGATTGAATGTATCACTGCCAGCATTTCCTTTTGGTTTATGTGCAGGCGCAATTCTTTTTGTGTCCATTGTCCTTGAATGTATCTGCACTCCATGTGTGCTCCCCATCCCTGGTCTGAGGCATCCGTTGTAATGGTTTGCTGAAGGGCAGACCCATGTTTGACTGGCTTGCTTGAGCCCACCACAGAAATTCCCTTTGAAGGCATGGAATGAGGGGGATCAAAGCTTCTAGGCTGTGACTGTGTTGAGACCATAGACTCCTTAGGTACCATTGTAGTTTTCTCATATGCAGCCTTGCTTGTGGAATCAGAAGAATGCAAGATGCCATGAAACCCAGGGCCTGCAGGATTTTCCTTGCAGTCAGCTGGGTTTGTTTTGTTAGATTTCTGAAATAATCCGGTAGTTGCTCTTGTTTTTCTTCTGTGAGAAAAGCCATTTGGGTGGTTGTATCTAGTTTTGCACCCAGGAAAATTATTCTTTGGGATGGAACAAGTCTTGATTTCTGAATGTTGACTGTGTATCCCAAGACCTGAAGTAGGCGGATGGCATAATTCAAGTGTTTTACCAATGTTTGTTGGCTGTCCGCTTGTATAAGGCAGTCGTCCAGGTATGGGTATATTTGAATCCCCTGAAGTCTGCAGTGTGCTATTACTGATGCCAGGCATTTCGTGAATACTCTGGGCACAGTAGATAAGCCAAAGGGCAATGCTGAGAATTGATAATGCTCTGTACCTGCAAGAAATCTGAGGTGTCTTCTGCAACTTTGTCTGATAGGGACATGCAGGTATGCCTCCTTGAGGTCTAGAGTTACCAGCCAGGACCCCTTGCCCAGCATGGGAAGGAGTTGCTGTAGGGTCAGCATTTTGAATTTTGGCACAATGAGATAAGTATTCAGTGCGGACAAGTCCAGAATAGGCCTCCATTGCTTTTCTTTTCTTGGGACAAGGAATAGTCTGGAATAAAATCCTTGGCCTTGTTCTGTGAGAGGAACCATTTCTATAGCTTTCATTTGCAGTAGGTTGGAAATTTTCTTGAAAGCTTCTGCCCTTTGATTCGGTGGCAAGTTTGGCATGCCTTGTCTTTTTGGTAATCTATGAAAATGGAATCTGTATCCTTTGTCTATTATTTGTAGTGTCCATTTGTCCCTTGTAATACTGTGCCAATTTTCTGAGAATAAAGATAGCTTTCCGCCCAAAGGTGCTTCCAATTGAGCCCTGGTTGGCAAGTCAAAGTCAAGTCATTGAGTTTGTCCTTGTGCAGCAGTTGTAGGTCCTGCACTACCTCTCTGGTTGGGAGGCTGCCATTGACGTCCTCTGTAGGAGCCTCTAGCTTGCCCTCTACCTCTGGCATGCCTGTTTTTGCCTCTTTGAAATCTGTGTCTGGAAAGGACCAATTCTTAGAAGGCCAATTTCTGCTGAATCTTGGTGGTTGGACCTGGAGGAAATCTTTGACTGTCTGTACTGATTTAGCCTTTTCCTCAAATTTCTTTAAGACCTCTTGAGCCGTGGAACCAAATAACTTTTGTTTTTCCAGTGGTGCATCTAGAAGCTTTGCTTTAACATGATCTGGCAGTGTTTGTTCCTTCAGTCAAGCATGTCTACGTATGACTGCACCTGTCATTGCTGACCTACATGAAGCTTCCAATGCATCATAACCACACTGTAAGAAATGGTTGCTAACCTGTTGGGAGTTATGCACCAGATCCTGAAGCACCTTGCGATCTAGGGGTTCAGGTGAGGTTAGCTTTTTATGCAATTCATCTAACAGATATTCTTGATACTGTATCATATGGAATTGACAATTCAATGCTCTCATAGAGAGAGTGGAAGAAGTGTAAACTTTTTTACCCAATCTCTCTAAAGCCCTGGATTCCCTTTCAGAAGGAAGTGGGTTCTTAGTAGTGGTGGTTGCAACCGCTTTAGGACCCTGGGAAATAGTTTCTGGGCCAGCCGAGTGGCCCTTGTAAAGGAATAGATGGGTGTCCGGGACCCTGTAGTACCTGTCGGGTTTGACAGGAGCCGGAGGAAGGGAGTCTGGGGAAATACTAGACTCGGAGTACACATCTTCTATAACATTTAACACAGGAGGAATAGCCATAGGTCTATGCTGAGGTAAATGCAAGAAGGTCCTTAACCTCTTCCTGGAATCAGAGAATTCCTGGCCTTGCCATTTGAAATGCTCTCTCATGGAGTGAAGGGTCTCCCCAAAGGACAACTCTTCAGGGGGGGAGGCCGAAAGAATAGATTCCTCAGCATCAGAATCCTCGTAGGCCGGAAAAGCCTCCTCCTGGTAATCTGAAAGGGTAGAGTCATCTGAGGCCTCATCAGAGGACTGGGGATCTGTCTGCTCAACCCTGGGCCTTTTGCCTGGAGGTGGTTGAGAGCCCCTGTCTGGGTGTGGCTGAGAGCCCCTGATTAGGGAGATAAGGTCCTCAGCTAAGCTCAAAATTTGTGAACCTGTAGAGGATCCCTGAGGAATAGCCTTGGGAGGGAGAGATTTTGGCTGCTTAGCAGCTTTAGCACGAGTAAAAGCCTTAATGGACATGGATACAGGAGGCCTGGCTGCCCCACGGGCTGGAGTAGTTTTATCCACAGAAATGGTGTCGGATATCTCCGGAGCACCGGTTTCAGAGGGTAATTCTGAGACCGACCCAGAGGAGGCCTCCGGTACCGAAGGTACCGGCTGTGCGGTGTCGTCGGTCGGAACCGGTAGAGATTCGGTTTCAGAAGAGACCGAGACACTAGCGGTAGGCCTGGGCGTGAAGTCGGCCGAAACCGTGGACCGCGTGTGTCGGTCTTTCTCCTTACGTTTTTTGGGTAAATGAGCTGTCGGAAGCTCCAACAGCATTTTATAACAGTAAATTTGCCCAAAATATTCCTCTGCAAATTCTGCCCGACGCCTAAGAGTGCGTTTATTGAAAGAAGCACAGGCTGTACAGGCCGAGACATCGTGGTCTGGGCCTAGGCAAGGTAAGCAGTAAGAGTGGAAATCCTTATGAGGTATTTGTTTCCCACTTTAACCGTTTGATCTGATATCGGCTGAGGCAAGAAAGAGTCCCCAACGGGGTACTTAGCTTTTTTGAAGACTTCGGTAGCTGAAATCACAGGAGCTGGCCGACCGGCACTTGCGAACTGCTTCTGCTTCGGGCATCGCGCGGCAAGAAAGACTGAGGAAGATGGCGTCGGCTGACACTTTTATACCCCAGGCGCTCTGACGTCGGGGAAGGGGCGACATCAGCCGACGCCAGACCCAGACTTTGGAATCCGGCTGACCGAAGGGTTGCCTGAGGCAGGACAAACCATATGTAAGGACTGCAGATGCATCCTTGAAGGACATCTGCTTTCATACAGAAACACTCACAATAGAAAAGACTCCTTAAAAGTTATTCACCTTGAAACCGACCAAAAAGTAGCTTAACAACAAACTGTATAACATCTGAAGAATTCTAAAAGTATTAACAGACTGTTTCGTAGAAGGGATCAGGATGGTACAGAAGAAGATATATAAAGGAAATTAAAAGTGTATGACGTTAAATCTGATTCTTTGTTAGATCTGATTCACTAGAGAACATTTTCCATGCTGCCGGAAATGTTTAATCTGAGACATTAAAACCTGTAAACTGTGACATTATGGTATGTATTGTCTGTCAAGCAGACAAGTTATTTTATTAGTACTGCACATAATATAGTGCTGAAAAAGTTATAGTCTGCAAAGTTCAGGGCATTAATCAGACTTTGGTTTCAGCAAGCAGTTACAAACAAGGCACCAGCAGCATGAACATCTGCATTTAATTTTTCAGTAGTAAGGCTAGCCTATATTCGAAGACAGGGGAGTGGTGCCTTGTATAAGGTCACTTCAGTAAAAGAGCAGTAACTAACATTTATGTATGCAATTGAGTCCTGAATAGGAGCACTTCAGTCCCAACAGTTTGCAATAGTACAGTTCCCCAGACATCTGGATCCGTGAGACTGTCATGCAGGAAGGAAGGAGTGTCATAAATTTGCCAGGTCGGTGAATTCTCAGGTTTCGAATCCACAACTGCCAGCTTTGTTTCACCAGCTTTTCAAGTAACTACAGAAGTTTTACAACCATCTACATTAAAACAGCGTGGCCAATTGAGTCTCTGTGGACTTGGTAATAAATCTTTTCTGTCTTTGTATGCAGTATGGATGCTGTTATTAGACTAGTAAAAAGTGTAAACATAGTTTTATATATATATATATATATATATATATATATATATATATATATATATATATATATAGTTTTATTCAATGTGTTAGAGATACCGAATAATATTTTGGAAGGATTATGGAATTGGTATGGGCAACATATTAGTAAATATAAAACCTTATTAGGGCAAGTTGATGTACATCCATGGAGTAAGTGGGTAGTAACATTTGACTGGTATCTTCAACAGAAACATAATTGGTATGACAGTAAATGTTTATTGTGTTAATCATATGAAACTCCTTCCTGTGTACACTGCCATAAAAATACAGTGCAGACCATTGGTAGCAAGTTGACTTGCAAATAAACATCTTCTGATAATAAAGCAGCAAAAAAGGGTGATGCTCTTACATTGTAGCCAAATGTTAAACAGTTATGCGTTGTCACTACACTAATTTCAGAGCTAGAACAACTGTCAAATCACTTACTGACAGAATCTCCTGTAGATCTTATTACACCTTTTAAAGAGCATGTCCGACAGTGGAATGAAGCAACTAAGTAAGAAAAAACAGTGAAGGACAGGAATGAGGCTCATGATAAGCTGACAGAAGAGTTTAATAAATGAGAGTTCAAAGATGCCATACAAAAACTGTGTCATAAGTTCATAGGGACTTTGCAATCAAAAGAAGGAATTAGAAACAGAAATTTTGAACCATAAGCAGTGTTTACAAGATAAGCAGGATGAATTACCTGAACTGACAGAAACTAAATTTACAAAACACAACTTTGATGGCTCAGCTTAAGGAACAACTGGAAAAATTAAAGCCAGGGAAGGCAGGGAACTACTGCTGATCTGTATACACAGTCCACATTGTTACAAAAAACAAAAAATACACAGGAACAGGTGAGAGGTGCGGTGCAAGAAAACTGTGCAAACTTGAAGTAAAAAACAAGTACCGACCCAACATGGCTAGGCAAAAAAAAGAAGTTATGTTCTTACCATAACGTTCCATGTGGAGTGTTCATCTCGCCTTTGTTCTTACACACGGGTTTGGAGCCGATCCTCGGCTCCGAGTCGGCCGCATAGCAAAGCTCTGCATCTTAGAGAAGCTCGAGACCAGGCTATATCCCACAATCCTCCCTGCCATTACTCAGATCTAGTTTGCAAGCAAACCAGACCAACAATAACCCTGAGGTGCTAAGGCTACATACACCTCAAAAATTCAGAGACACTATCTCACTGATAAATTAACTAAAGGGTAACAAAATATACCCCATGAGGTAAGAGGCAATATACCTGGAAGAGGTAAACACATGTGGACCAGACTCTAGTCCTACTCGTTCTTCCAAACACGTGAGGGAGGGAAGGGGGGGAATGTAAGACCAAGGCGAGATGAACACTCCACATGGAACGTTATGGTAAGAACATAACTTCTTTATGTGAGTGTTCAATCTCGCCATTTGTTCTTACACACTGGTAGCGTCCCTAGCTCCGTCACCCTGAGTGACTCATGGAAGAACGTTCCTGAGCACAGTGGAACCAAAAGATGCCCTGTCTTTGGAGGCTTTGTCAACTCTATAATGAGTTGATGAAAGTATGTGGTTTAGACCACGTGGCTGCTGCACAAATCATGTCCAAAGGCAGGCAAGCTGCATGAGCCAAGGAAGTGGAAATGGATCTAGTAGAATGGCCCTTAGGTTTGGTGGGCAAGGCCTGATTCGACTTAGAATACACAAAAGCTATACAATCAGTAAGCCATTTAGAAAGCGTATGTTTTGTAACTGCCATGCCCTTTTTATTGTCTGCAAATGCAACAAAAAGTTGATCTGTTTTTCTGTAATCCTTAGTCCTGTCCAAATAAAATTTTAGCTGTGTGTGGACATCTAACTTGTGCAGCATATATTCCAACTTGCTGGTATGATTTTTGAAGAAAGTAGGGAGTTCAATGGACTGATTAATATTTATGACAGAACATACCTTAGGAAGGAAAGACGGGTTTGTTCGTAAGGAAACTCTATCTGGGTGGAAAATTAAGTAAGGTGGTTTAACTGATAGTGCTTGCAGCACTGACACTCTCCGAGCTGAAGTAACCGCTACAAGAAAAAGAGTCTTCCATGACAAAAACTTCAGGAGGCAAGAAGAGGCTGGTTCGAAGGGTGGCAACATTAGTTGCGACAATAACAAATTTAAATTCCATGGGAATAAAGGGTCTCTGACGGGTGGTCGAAGATGGAAGGAACCTTTCATAAAAGTCTTACAAAGCCTGTGGGACATAATAGAAGAACCGTCCTCACCAACATGGAAGTTGGATATGGCCGCCAACTGTACTCTTAGTGTGGAAGTGGAGGCTCCTTCGTGGAAAAGGGTGGATAGAAATTCTAGAACTTTATGTAAAGGAGCAACCAGGGGGTCCAAGTGTTGGCTAGATGCCCAGTACACAAAGCGTTTCCATTTACTCCTGTAGAGTTTTGTAGTGGAAGCCTTATGAGAGGCAACCAAAATGCGTTGAACTGCCGGAGAAAGTATATCAGACCTAGCTAGGTGGGGAAGTGGAGCAGCCAAGCTGCTAGTTTGAGGGATAGAAGAGACGGGTGAGGAACTCCCGACGAATGTGTCAGTAGATCTGGTACTGGGTCCAGGATCCACGGTTCCTCTGTTTGATGGGCTCGAAGAAAGGGGAACCATATCTGTCGAGGCCAGAATGGGGCTATGAGTATAATTGTCCTTTCCAGGTTCATGGCTTTCTGAAGAAATTTGGAAATCAAGGGGGTGGGTGGAAATGCATATAGGAGACCCGGGGGCCAATAGTGTATCAGTGCGTCCCTTGGGACATCCCCTGGAGGGTAGAAGGGCAAAATAGCTTCTGCATTTGGTATTCATCGGGGAGGCGAATAAATCGCAGCAAGGCTGGCCCCATTTGCGGAAAATTCTTTCCGCCACCTGTAGTTTGAGGGACCACTCGTGAGGTAACAGGATGGCTCTGCTCAACCTGTCCGCAATGACGTTGGATGACCCCGGGATGTGCGTTGCTATCAGAAAGTGACCCGTGGACTCTGCCCATTGCCAAATTCTCATGGCCTCTCTGCATAATGGGTAAGATCTGGTTCCCCCTTGTTTGTTTATGTACCAGACTACAGACATGTTGTCTGTCTGAACTGCTACTGTTCCTACAGGTAGGAGGGTTTGAAAGTGTTGCAATGCCAAGAACACCGCCCTCATTTCCAGAACATTTATGTGCAGGTTGTACTCCATGTTGGACCATTCCCCTTGGACTGTTCTTCCCTGAAAAAGTCCCCCCCACCCTATCAGAGAAGCGTCCGTGGTTATCGTGGCCGTCGGATTTGGTAGAACAAATGGACGACCCATAGTGAGATCCTGACTGAACACCCACCATGAGAGGTCTCGCTTACAAGAATCTGTTATCAGAATCTCGTGCGTTAGGGGTAACTGCTGGAACGACCACTGCGTGAACAGCAGCCATCGGAGGAGCCTCATGTGCAATCTCCCCATAGGAACTGCAATCAGGGACGCTGCCATGAGTCCCAAAACCTTCAACACCAATTTGGCTGGGGCTTTCCTGCATTGCAGTAGAAGAAGAACCTGTTCCTTGAGGGATGAAGCCCTTACTTGAGGGAGCTTTACCAGTGTTAAGCGTGTATCTAGGTCTGCTCCGATGAATGAAATATGCTGTGAGGGCAGTGAGGGCAGTAAGGCAGATTTTTCGAAGTTTATGGAAATCCCTAGGTGGGAACAAAGGTTGACTGTATAGTCTCTGGCTTGTATGAGGAGACACTCGGTGGTGGCGCTGAGGAGCCAGTCATCCAGATAGGGAAACACCCGGAATCCTAGACATCTCAAGTGAGACGCTACCACTGCCATGCATTTGGTGAATACCCTGGGGGCTGAGGTGAGCCCAAAGGGCAGGGCTCGAAATTGAAAATGACTGGCTCCCAGCCGGAAGTGCAGGTGATCTCTGGATGGTCTGGCCATCTTGATGTGGTAGTACGTGTCCTTGAGATCTATCGAGCACATCCAGTCGTCCTTCTGCAAAAATGGAAGGATCGATTGAAGCGTGACCATCCGGAACTTTTCCTTCTTCATGAAGGCACTGAGATTGCTGAGATCCAAACTGGGTCTCCAGTCCCCTGTCTTTTTTGGAACTAAAAAGAACCTTGAGTAAGTTCCGGATCCTTTTTGGTCCACCGGGACTGGCTGAATGACTCTTTTTTTGAGCAGCTTTGAAATTTCTATTGCTGCTGGGCCTCGCAGATGGGGTGGCACATCTGGAAACCTTCTTTGTTGGGGTGGAGTTGACAAAGGGGATTTTGTATCCTCTGGTTACAATGCTTTTTACCCAGGAGTCTGAGGTGAGAGTTAGCCAGGCCTGTGGGTATAAAGCCAAGTGACCCCCGACTGCCTCCAGAGCAGGACAGTCAGGCCCCCATTCAGGAGTGCTGGAAAGGCTTACCAGGGATAGGATCCCTGTCGTCTTGGTTCTGCGGACCCCCTCTGCCGCCGGGGCGACGTCTTCCATGTCTGCCCCCCCCTCTGGGGGGGGGTCTCTCTGTGTGGCCTGGAAAGATCCCTGAGGTTTACGGAACCACATTTTTTCGCCTCGTTGCCCTTTGGGGTACGGTCTAGATGGAACGGAAAAACGGACTCCGACAGCAGACAGTCTTTCCTTCTTGCTCACACTGAGTTAATGTCTCTTTCACTTTGGGCCCAAAAAGAGTGGCACCATCAAAGGGGGCGTTGGCGAAGGAAGACTTGAAGGCTTCCGCAAATGAGCACAGCCACATCCAGGATTGTCTTCGTAGAGCAATCGCTGAAGCTGCGGCTCTACTCGACCCTTCAGCCACATACGAGATGAGCCTCATGGACGAGTTCACTATGGAGGTAAGGGTGTTAAGCTGTGCTGTTACCTTATCTGAAACAGTAGCATCTGTGTTACCCTGGAGGGCATCTCCCAGCTCCTTGATGAGATCCCTCTGTAGACGTGTAAAATGTGTCAAATAGTTTAGCGAATGCATGGAAAAAGTCGCTGAACTAAAAACTCGCTTCCCGTATCTGTCTATAGTCCTAGAATAGGAGGATGAACAGAAGAGGAAGAGTCAGACATCTCCTTTTTAGTGACTGCAGCCACCACCATAGCATCAACCGGGACTCCTTTGGTGAAATAAGTCTTGTCCTGGGAGCGGTAATAAATTTGCTTGGTTTTCGAGGGACCGGTTCCACTGTGTCCGGTGTCTCCCATGCCCTTCGAGCAATCAAATCCATTAATTCATCGAAGGGTGGAGTAACCCAGGAGGTAGAAGGTTGAGCACCAAAAGCCTTCAGCAACACCGACTCGTCCTCAGTGGGGGCTAGGGACTGCCAATCACCCCTCTGTTTTAAAATCTCCAAGATGTCCGCAAATGAGACATCCTCAGAGGGGGACTTTGGGGACCCCTCTGACTCATCCAAGTCAGTGTCAGAAGTTAGAGATTCCTGTAGGGAATCTAAGTGCCTCCTCTTGCACAATCTTTTCCTCGGAACCTCATCGGAGGGGGATTCCGGTGAGGCCTCCTAGGAACAGGGGGCACCCTCTGGGGGTGGCTGAGACAATGGTGCTCCACGCTTTGGATGTGTCTTGGGAACAGAAACAGAGAGCGGCTCCTTAGGGGTGGGAGAAGACGCCTCCGATGAAGTGGTTGTCTGTGTAGACAAAACCTTCCTCATAAGGTCAAAAAACCCTGAACCTCGGGTCGAGGGCTCCCCCGGTTCCGAAGAACAATGAAGAATTCCACACACGGGGCCCATGGGTCTCGACCCCGAGGATGGAGCCGAGCCAATCTGCGCCAAGGCCCCGAGAGGGAGAGTCGGCACCGAAAGGTCGGTACAACTCTCGGTCCCAGAACCAAGGAGAGATCGTCGACTCCGCGACTCACCTATAGGTTCCGAAGGAGTCGAGGTCAATGGTGTCGATCGTGCAATGGACGGTTTTGGCACCGAGGGCTCCACTATCATCGGCTCATCCTCTTCCGGCTCCGAAGACTGGATGGGTCTCGAAGGAGGACCCATTGGAGATAAGGGAAGGCCTTCTAGTTTCGACACCAATTGCGAGGAAACTGCAATCAACTTGGAAAGGGCCATGTTCTCCATAAGTTTCTGCACGACACGATCCACATCAGTATCGGATAACGGTCTGGAAGATCGGGTCAAAGGGGCCGAAGATGGCACCGACCGAAGAATGGAAGGTGGCGGTAGCTCCGACACCGGTTCCAAGACCTGGGGCTCAGTGAAAGATAAACGTTCGACGCTCGGCCCCGAAGTCTGTGGAACCGGCGAACGAACTTTAGAAGATGAACTCGGAGCCGATGACATGGGCTCCGACATATTCGACCCCTTCGAGGACTTCAAAGCCTGGTCAGACTTGTCCAAAGCCTCCTGGAAAGCAGGCTTAAGAAGTCCCCTGTCTATAAGTTTCCTGCGTCTATCTGTCATGACCCTCCCACTGAAGGAATGGCATATAGAGCAATCCTCTAGCAAGTGGAGAGGGCGAAGACAGTAGATGCAGGAAGTGTGGTCGTCAGTGATGGACATTTTCTGTCCACACTGACACCTTTTAAAGCCAGACTTGGCTTTCTCAGACATAATAAGCAAAAACACTTTTACTGTAAAAAAGAGAAAATTTAAACACTAGCTATAATTAAGAGGAAAAATATATATATATATATATATATATATATATATATATATATATAGCTATAGATTATAGAAAGGTAGGCCCCAAAGGGAAACCTATAAAAAAAATAACTACACTACACACACACACACACACACACACACACACACTATAGTAAGGTCAGAAACTAAATTCTCAATAAGAACTTTTAAACAAAACAATAACTATCTTATCTGTCAATAACAAGTTTTCTCTGGTCCGAACTCTCTTATCGATGTGACCCGTTGCAGCGGCAAACTAGATCTGAGTAATGGCAGGGAGGATTGTGGGATATAGCCTGGTCTCGAGCTTCTCTAAGATGCAGAGCTTTGCTATGCCGAGGATCAGCTCCGAACCCGTGTGTAAGAACAAACGGCGAGATTGAACACTCTCACATCCTCTATTTAATTAACAAAATAGAAAGAAATAAAAGTGAGCGCTTTCGCGATAACATTATCACTTCTTCAGACTGATAAAGGAGAAAGACATGAGTTTAAAAAGAAAGCAAAACCAATCAGCTGTCATATGCTAATCTCATGAATTAACTAAACGGTGCACACACAAGCAATGCAATAATTGTTATAAATACAATACGAATAAAATCTAAGTTTAAAAACAACATTAATGTTTAAGCCGGCGTGCTTTCAGGAATGGTTTAAGGCTGGTGATAAATTACAGAGATATTTTTGGATTTTTATTCCCAAATGTTTTAAAATTTTCATCCAGTTAAAGCAAGATATTTATCAATTAAACTGTAAAGTAGGTCGTATGATAGCCATTCTAATGGCATAGACACCAGGGCAGCCTCTCACAGCTAAGCTGTTAGGTAATTTCATGATCACCATCTCAGATAAATTAATAGAACAAAGCGAGCACTTTAAACTTGATTTTCAGATAATATACCAAAGGTCAGGGACATGCAAAACCCAGAAATACAAAAAACAGTTAATACATTGCTTCTTACAGACCAAGAAAAAGGGGTCCCAGGTGATAGTAAATGCTGTACCGGAATCGCAAACTGCTCCCTTCTTCCTCCAAACCCTCCTTGGCCCTGTCTCTCTCATTACCCTGCCTTCTGTATGCTGCTCCAGTTTTTACCAACCTTCAGTCTTCACTTCTTTCTAAACTACAGCAAACATGCAATAAAGTAGCTAGATTCACCTCTAATCTACCTAACAAATCCCACCACTGCCTTGCCCTTAAATCATTACAATGGCCTGAATCCAATCCCCTAAACAATTGTCTCTTTCTCAACTGCACATCACACACTCAATTTTTTTATAATCCCATTTCCTGTCCCTCCATCTCTAACATTGTGTCCCTCTATAACCCCGACCATTAATTTTGTACATCTGACAAACACCTTCTTGACATCTATAAGTCGTCAAAAAATACTGGCAAGTCCCTGTAAAAGTACTCTGTAGCTCACACCTGGAATCCCCTTCCACTGAAAAAAAAAGCATCTCTCATAAGCTTCAATTCAGTCAGTAACTCAAACATTATCTTCTTAACCTCTGGTCCTGCCCTTACCAAGCCCCTACCTGACTTGTGACAGATTTTTTTTCTATATTCTATTTCTGATCACTTCAATTCTCTTTTTCCACCTGCTTTCTTCTTTTCTCACTCCTCTAACACTGCAATTTAGAATACAGACAATCTGCTCTTGTAAATACTTCTACTCTGGACCTACATCTGCTGCTATTGTATTTGGAATTTTTGAAATGTATACATTCATTTTTGACAGTGTTGATCTCATTTTATGTAATGTCTCGACAATATTATTATTGAAATTTAAGTCCTATTGAGATATTGAGATTTTTATCTTTGTATTAGTTACTTTTTCTTTTTGAATGTCTTGTATATGTAATTGGAGCTTTTCTCCTCAGGTCTCCACTGAAAATGGGTCTATGGCTCATTTGGACCAACCCGGTCAGCACAGCCAGCTCTTGCTTCTGTATCTCTAGCACCGGGATCAAATACAGGTAATGAACAGAACGTGCCACGTGTTTTTTCTTAAAAAAATAGGGCATGTTAAGCAAGATTTTGATCATTACAAAAGCATTACAGCTGGGCATTAACTTTTAGGTTTCAAATGTAGCTAAAGAATGCCTTATGATTGTCTTTAGCTAGGGATGCTAATTTAGACTTGTAGCTAGATTTAGAGGACTTAAGATATCTGATTTGCTTGTTCAAGCTGTGGAGGAATTCTTCCTTTGCTAAGTAAGTTCCCTCCTGTTCTTAGATATCAGTTTCTTTCTTTTGTTGTACAGCTTATTTATACATACAGTCTACCAGGGTTGATTTCATTTTCGGGAAGAGCTCGTTTTGTTTCCTTTGGGTACAGCTACGTCAATGCATTTGTTTAAGTGTCTGTATAGGGTATTTGTGTAGTCCACTGCACATCAGTCATTACTGGTTGTGTTGGCAGGGGCTTTGAAAGATTTTACACAATCGCTTAGTGTGCAATAGTTTGCTTTGGAGAAATTTTTCATTTTTTTTTTTTACTCCTGTGGGGGCGTCAGGTTTGATCTTTACTTCAAATGAGATAGATTTATGGTATGACCTTACCAGAGAGGGCAACCCACAGGGAGTACTGCAGTGTCCCCCCATGTTGGTCAGCACTAGGTCCAGAACATTTGCACCCATTGTGGGGGTGAGGACCAACTGTACCACGGCATTTGAATTAAACACCAGGAACCTAGTAGTGATTATGTTTGTGCTCATGTAAGTCACCCAATCGATAGAAGGATACTTTAAATCTCCCATGACCAAGGTGTTTGGCTGTATACTGAGTGACTCGAAGTCCAGGTAGACAGTGTGCATCTCCTGGTTCACAGTAGGGGACCTGTAGCTAGTGATGATATGGAGGGGTATTTTATCTATAGTTAATTGGACCTGGAGTAGCTCAAGAAAGTCATACTATTTCATCAGTCTTGTGGTGCATTTGGATTTAACCAAGAAGGATACACCTCCAACTCTGGTTCTTTCAAGCTCGTTTTGGGGTGCGAACATGTGGGCATTGTAGCCTTGTTTGGCTGGGGTGCTCTCAGCAGCCTTGAATCAATTCTCAATGACTGAACAAACATCAGCATCTTCCAAGGTGAGGAGTGCTTCCAGAAAGTGCAGTTTACTGTTTAAACTCCTAGCATTAAGCATGACCTTGAGTTTGTCTTTACTGGATTTTTTTACACTGAAAGTTTTGTTTGTACATTGGCTAAAAAAGGCACTATGTGGAGCAGCAAGCATCTTTTCCAGTATCCAAAAGCCTTGAGGTGGCAGGTGAAGGCCATCTCTGACAAAGCAGCGTGGACTGTCAACCATGTCTTCCCAAGCAGACAGATACTGGATCGTCCTGGAGTAACACCAAAAACTAAGCCAATTAACAATTACCTTTTATTAAATTGTAAGAAACATTGGCTTTACAGTATAACAAATGAAGAAAGGCCTAACAGAAGCAAGTTTAAGTTAATAAAATGCTGTGATCTTGGGCTGTTTCCACACACACAATTGGGCAAGGGAGGAGGATTACACTTTTGGTGGGGGTGTAAAAGTCCACTGATTATATTATATGTAGAATTAAGATGATGATGATTTCCCTCGTTTTAACAAGGGTGAACACCTAGATTAATGTCCTTAGCTTAAACTGTAAGCAAGTTTTTCTGTAAGCAAACAGACTTGAAAAAATAAGACAAATTGATGAAAGCCATGAAAAATGATCTGCTTTTTGTGTCTGTAAAGACATTAGCATGTTTTTTTTTTCTATTAGCAAATATTCTAAGTGAGAGACAAGAAGTCTACAAGCAAAGGCAGTTACAGTCAAGGAAATTCTGTACATTCTGCTTTGACAGAAATTTTAGATTCCTTCATGCATCTGCAAACTTGTTAGCTTTATGTTTTCTCATTGCCGACTACTTTTTCATGGAGACCAACTGACTGCAGATGTGAGCAATTAATCCTGAGAGTTGTCAGTATTCTGCAAAGCTTACAGATACAATGTTAAGTAGTTCAGTAAAAAATAAAATCTGAAATTATGGGAAGTGAATAAGAGGCATCAGCCACTCCAGCAGCCTTAATATTTTTATGCATTTAACAGAACAGTACATAATTTATTTTATTTAAAGGGAGGCAGTGTCCTTTTCTTAGGGCTAAAAGTTAAAGCTTTCTGAAAGCATACAACTTGTTTTTCACATTTGGGCAGTAAACAGAGATAAAAGAAAAAGAACAGACAGCAATTTGTGTGAGAACAAAGGCTATAACTTGCACTTTAGCTAGGGTAAACAATTTTAGATTAGGTTATGCTGATGGGTGCAGCTGCCGAATTTGGGTGATTGTTCCTATCTGGAGGGTTAAACTTCATTTCTTGAAAATGAAAGTGCCTGTTCTAAGTTAATAGTGGATGGAGGTATTCTTAAAATGTATTTTGTTTTTTTTTTTTTGTTTATGTTTTTTTTTATCTAAGGGTTTCATTAAAGCAAAAAGACTTAAAATGTAACATATTTTCAAATGGAGATGAGAAGAAATAACTGCATAAAAAATTGGCCTGCCAAACATTAGTATATGCAGGCAACACAAAAGTAGGAAATACACATTGAAAAAACTATCGTGTATAATAAGTGGAAAAATAGCCTTTTATCATAACAGCTACCCTAGCCATAGTACACTGGAATGTAAATTGCATTACTTGCATTACAGCTACAGACAAAAAGGGAAAAGTCTGGTGGATTATGTTAAGAAATGTAGAGTGCAAATAGCAATGCTACAGAAGACATGTTTGGAAAGAAACGAGCATGTGAATTTGTCAAAGAAAGGGTTTCAGGAGAGATATTCAGCAGGACATTGGGGACAAAGAAAAAGGGAAGTAATAATACTGATTGCCAGAGTGACTTCAATAATGATAGAAGAGGGAAAAAAAGACCATAACAATATTTTTGTGTAAGTAAGGGGCTAATGGAAAGGAAGGAGGACTACACTGGCATGTATTTATATTCCACCAAAAACTGGTATTACAAGCTTAAGAACATTTTGGGAGGAGTAATCAGCTTTCAGCAGGAAATATAGGTGGGCACGGGAACTTGATTTGCAATAATGAGGCTGTATATGGGGAACCTAGAAAGGACAAAATATAACAAAGGTTAGATTTCTGAAAAAAATTAATGAAATTATCTGGTATGGAAGTTGTAAATTCAGTAGTAGGAACTTATTCCCCAAAGTACAATAACTGGACTAGACTGGATAGAAATACTATTCATCAGGAACATGTGCATTTAATTGCATCCACTAATTCAGGATAATGAAGTAAAAATGAGAAACTACCATTTTCCAACATACCTGTTAAAATAACAGGAATTTAAGGAACAGGTAAAGGATATTATTTCAGAGTTATTAGAGAAGGTAGAATTTTCTTCAAAAGGGATAGCTAGTCAGTGGGCTAAAATGAAAATGGAGTTTAAAACTGGGAGTAATATTAAAGAGAAAGAGATATGGATAAGAATTAATGGGAAACACTTAGATGGGATGACAAAAATTGAAAGTATTGTAGAATAAGGGGAACCTCATGGAAGAAGAGGAGCAACTACAGTGTGTTAAACAGAAATAATACACACAAGTTCAGAAAGACTGCTGTTAAGCAACTATTTTTGAGAATTACAGAGCACAAAAACTTTTAGCACAATGACTTGGGCAACATAAAGTGTCACTAAACTTAGGAAGGTTATGACAAGAAAAATAACCACAGATCCTATACAGGTATTAAAGTTACATTGGAAATGTTATAAAAATTTGCATAAAGCAGAAAAATGTGGAAACCAAGAAAAACCACAACTGGAAATATTTGTGAAGACTTACTGCCAAGTTTAGAGGAAGATTTGGCTCAACAACTAACAACCAAGACAGGAGGAGATTAGATAAAAATGGTAATGTATAACCAAACTGCACAGAAATCTCCAGCAATATATGGCATTCCTGTGAAAGCTTGGAAGTTAGGGAAGAAAGTGATAACAATCTGGAATATTTTGTTTAACAGTATCTAAAAAGGAGGGGGAAGCACAATCATCTTGGAAGAAAGCTGTGGTGGCTGTATTACCCAAAGACAGTAAAGACCCATCAGACCCACCCACATAAAGACCCATTTCAATTTTAAATCATGATTATAAAGTGTCTGTCTCTAAACTAGCTAAACACATGACAAAACTGTTGCCAACAATTGATACATATAGATCTATGTGGTTTTGTGGAGGGAGGCAAACATTTGATAACATTAACATTTCAATGATGATCTAAAGGAAAGCAAAATGTAAAAAAATATGACTGTTGTTGGTGGGTGCTAATGCAAAGAAAGCATTAGACACAGTAAACTGGGATTTTACGAGTAGTTCAATGGAAGCATTTGCATTCCCTGATGCAAAAAAGAAAGGGTAATTATGAGAATATATGAAGGACTGAAAGCAAGAATTAATGTGGGAAGGTTCAGAACCAGCAGGAGTATCCTCTTTACCCTTTGCTTTATATTTACAGACATTGGCAAAGAAAATAAGGGACTCCAAAACTCAAGGATATTACTGTTATGATAATTAGAAAAATATGTCTTTATTTGCAGGTGACGATATTTTGTACTTAATAAATTCAGAAAAGAACATCAGTGTTGAACATTTTTGAGGCAAGTCTCTGTGACATAAAATCAATTAACCTACAACAAAGGCTACAGCCATAAACTGTGTACCCACTAATGACTGGTTCAGCAAAAAACATATTTATGGGGCATAAAATGAAGTATTTAGAATATGCATTAAAAGAGCTTTGGTTATGACAGTTAAGGATATGTGGAAAGAAGCTAAACAAAAATATAAAAACTGAGAAGCTAGAAGCTCTTATTTCTGGATACAGTTAGTAAGATAACAGCAACTGCTTTTACTACCTTTAGTTTTACATAATTAATTAACATAAAACAAAGGCTACGGCTGCAAATTATGTACCTACTAATGACTTGGTTCAGCAATAACCATATTTATGGGGACATGAACTGAAGTATTTAGAGTACACATTAAAAGAGTTTTGGTTATGGCAGCTATGGATATGTGGGGAAGAAACTAAACAAAAGATAATATAAAAATTGAGAAAATGTAAGCTCCTGTTTTTGGATACACTTAGTAATATACAAGCAGTTGTTTTTAGTCCCTTTAGTTTTATACACAGATCAGACATATTTCTATCAACCATATGAGAAGTTGTGAACAATAATGAAAAAGAATTGAAGGAATTTATCTGGGAGGCAAAGAGTTAAGATGGGTAAGTAGACCCCCCCCCTCTGAAAAAAAAGGTGGTTTAGGATTACCTGATTTGAAGTGATGTTTTAGCACTACACATTTAAGGCTTGTATACACAACACATGTAAAAGGTTGCATAATTCAAAGTGGAAAAGGATTATGACAAATCAGGGTGTGGGGTTCAAGAAATATGGAGTATGCGGAATTTTGGATGCAGATCCTTAAGGGGAACACAGTAACCACCACACATAATAGTATATTCAGAAAGCTGCAGAAAGTATTCTAAGGACTAAGCCAACACAGGAATGGAGAAAGGAGATTTTGCAAATGGAAATTACTGCAAGAAAGTATACAGAAAATAGGCAAGAGGCAACTGGTAGTTACTAGAGAAAACTGGCAAAGGGAGCAAATAGAGATAGAAAGGTAACAGAGTGGGACGAGGCCACAAAGATGTTTGGACTGCAGTTTGGAGACTGTCCTTCCTATCAAGGACTGATATCACAGAATAGGTAAACAGAAAGGGATGGGGGGGGTCTTAATTGAAAGGCCTGCTCTGGTGGACTTGCTAGTTAAATCTAGAAAAGGGGATAATTAGTAGGGTGTATAAAATATTGCATGATAACTACAAGACTCAATTAGAGGAAGTTAGAAGAAAATTGGGAAGAGAGAATGGAAAATCAACTTACAAGGGAACAATGGGGAAGACATTTGTATGGCTCCCAAGTACACAACAAAGTCCAGTAGGTTTAAGCTATTTGCTTCAACTGTACATGAAGTACTCAATATTGTAAAAGAGACAAAAGAACCATAAGATGAATCTTTAGAAAAGGAAAGGAGCAAATTACATAGTAATAAATGGAATCTGTGGGAACAATACATGTAATGTTCAGGAGTAAGAGTGAGGCTTAAGGGAAGGCAGGAATTGAATGATTTATATAATGTTGGACTGGAAAACAGTTTAAAACATGTAATGTATAATGTGTGTAAATGGAAAAATGCTAATATGGTTTGTTTTCTATTACTGCGTGTGTGCCTATGTCTTAAGTGATAATTTAATAACCATGTTTAAAAATAAATTGTAGCTAAATAATTCTGACAACAGAGGCACGCATACAATGCTAGGGAAGAGCAACCCAAAAATATGACAAAAATACTGCTGTTAAGGCCCCAGCTGCAACTCGTAAAGGAAGAGGGTACAGAGCTCAGGGTTTGTATGAATACATGATGTGTATAGTAGAAGGAAGGCTAGAATAAGGATATTGTCAAGAATCTGGAGAAGGGGGATAAACTACAGGGACAAAGGCATATTTAGACAAAAGATTAAAGTGAGCAGGAAACTGGAGAAGTAGATAAAATAACTAACAGTCGCATCAAAATCACATTGCAGTTGGTGATATTGTGTCTTCTCACAGCTTTCTTAATTTTATGGATTTTATTCCACAATTTCTCCATGCAGTTTGTTTCACAGCATGTAAAAAAAAAAAAAAAAAAAACCACAGCTGAAAATAAAAGGGCATGAAAGTAGTTTTGTGACCTAATGGTGCATACGGCAGGCATATTAGGATCTAAAATTCCAAGCTAGGGTGTACCACTGTTTAATGTCACGTATGGACAAAACATCTGCTGAGCACAAAAATAAAAATGACTGGGCCATACTGAGCTGGACTGATGCATTACAGTGCTCAAGTTCCCCGAGACTAAGACAATGGTGAGATATGCATGATATGATGGAAGCAAGCTTGGCTACTCTCCTGTTGGCATGGTCAAGTTTTGCCAGCAGAGTGACATGGAGGACTGGTAAAGATGGTGCAGGTGGACAGTAATCTGGTCAGGAGAAATGTGTGCATACAGATAAATTTGGCATGATCTATTAGAAAAGCCTGGACTCTGTAAAGAAATCCAAGTTGCTGGTGGGCTTTTGGGATTTTTTTTTTATATAAAGATCATTTTTTTAAGTTTTCATTGATAATGACAGCCAGTAATCTTCCATAACCAGAACCTCGATGTTGCTACCATTATTAGCTTTACTGCAGAACTTATGGAATGGAGAGGGGTCAGGGATGGTACTTCTAAACAAAGATTTCATCTTGGTGAAATTGAAAGGGCGCTCACAATTTAACAGCAATTCCTATACCGTAGGGAATGATTTTTCTAGTTGGCAAGAGACAAAACTGACAAAGTTGACAGAGAAGGGAAGGCTTGGATCATCCGCATTCTGGGATTAACTATGCCACACAAGTATATGGAGGCATTTCATTAACAAAGACTTTGAAAACAATGGGACCAGGATGGAACCTGGAATATACCCATTTGGATAACATTCAAGACCAAGGCTGTTTACCATGTTGCTAAGACAGAGTGAAAGATACTGTCATGCACTTTTGAACGGTCCAAAAACAGAAAAACAACTATCTCTTCATTATTTAATTTAGTAAAGATGCAATCCATACAGAAAAGAACAGCAGCTTCCGTGCTACATCCTGGCCAGAAAACGTGTATGCCAATAGAAAGAAGATAGTCATGGATGCAAAGAGCTGTTTATGGGTACATTATTCTTTCTTAGTGACATGACAGAAAGGTGATAGGCCTCCCTTGTTTTGTGCTATTTCTATTGCTTAAGGAAATAGGCTTTAGTAACAAAACAATAAAAAGAAAATTATGTCTACGGTGAAAAGACAGACTATTGTTTTTGTTGTTAATTCAAGACATTCATTCATATGTTTGCCAACAGGTGAAGCAGATTTAAGATGAGGTAAAATGGAACAGGTTGGGTCAGCAGGGAGAGAAGAATTAAGTGAACTTGAGGGAGATGGCAAAGCACTATACAAGAAACTGCAAAGTGGGATTATAGATTTGCAGATTAGTTTGAAGTGCTCACTAAATTTAGTGACTATATTTGAAGACAACAGACTGGGTAAATGGTTGGCTGGGATTTCCTCACTGGTCTGAGAAGCTGACACAGGTCTTGTCAGGAAAAAAGAGTGTGTTGTCTTTGTTTTCCATTTGACTCTACCCTGATGCCGAATCAATGTTTTCTGCCCTCAGTTTGTTCAAGTACTAGACACAATCTTTAAAAGGTTAAATAGCTTGCAATCTCTGGCTGAGTTTGGCTTAACTGAGAAAGGGTGCATCTTTGCCTGTGAAAAAGGCCAGGTCTACACTGGGAACTGTAGGCAGCAGAGTGTACCCGCATGCACAAGCTTTGATAGCTTTCCCTAGTATTTACCATCACTGAGCATCTCTGAACAATATTAGGAAAGCTGTCCCCCCACTAGGTTGTCCATGTGGCCCACGTGTGACCCATTCATTTACTCCATACTAGCTGGAGTAGCCATATCACCCTTAGGGAGACACCTTATCAATAACCACATCTTATTTTTCAAGCAATGGGAGTTAAGAGTTGGTTATCAGATGAACTCAGGTATGACGAGAGCTTTGGAACGGATTCCAGGATGGCATGATCCTGATGACTGGCTGTGACATCATGGGTGGAGTTAGGAAGTGGTTTGGAAGCCCCTTCAAATTGTGTTTTTTTTTTTTTTTTGCTGTTGGGCCCAATAAGTTCTGTTTGCAGTTCTTTGATACAGTTCATCTAGCTCACAAGAGTAACTGAATGAAATATATTCAGGGAAATCCTACAGCTTCAAAAATGTTTGCCACCAGTATTGGTAAATGAGATTGTAATTATAAACTCCACTGACTTGCACTTTCAGCAAAGCATTATTTAGTAAAATGCAGTTTGGTGAACTGCGACATATAGTCATACTAACACTAAGTAAGATATGTTCGCACAACAGTGACTGAATAATCCCATAGAACATCAGGTATGGGAAGTCCTAAGCAGCAAGAGTTTCTTCTTGTGTTTCACTGTAAGCTAAATAATACAGATAAAATAATTAAACAATATAATATAATAAAAGCAAAGGAACTATGCCATCATCTCAGCTATTCTTCATTGTTTAATGTAACTGTTACTCTGAAACACAACTCCTTAAAAACAGATCAGATGCCAATTTTAAATATAAGAGCAGGTGCCAGTCTTAAATATAACTTCTTTGGGTCCCATCTACATTTTCGGGTTTGACAAGTCACATAAGCAATGAAACAGTATTAGAAAGGGTAACCCTTACATGAAATTTTATTCTTAAGATGTACAAAACGGCATCATGAAAAAAAATGAGTAAACTAACAGTAAAAATAAATGGATATCCAACAAATTCTCACTAACAGATGTGCAACTTTCTGTTAAAAATTTGCTGTAGATAAAAAAAAAGTACTTTTGTCTTTGCAGTGAAGACTTCATCAGACAAATTCTAAACCATAAACCTTTTTATACCACACTTTATCATGTGGGTAAATGAATGAAACAGTCATGGTCCACTAACACCATACTAATTGTGTTATCATTTAAAATGAAATTAACTTTCTTAGATATCAAAATTTGGAAAAAGGAGAATGCAGCTTTATTGGGGTCCTACTTTAGTTATAAAAATTTGGGTAGTAACACATTGTTGCATTATAATAGTATGCACCCTTCTTATGTTAAGAAAAAGAAAACAGTTAAAAATGAAATGGTTAGGATAAAAGAGTTGACTTCTAAACAAGAATAGACTTGATACAGTAAATGCTTAGTTTACTGGAACTCAAGCAACCAGAAAAAAAAAATTGTAGAAATACAGTACGATTTTCATGTACTGCACTTTCTGCCCCCCCCCCCCAAACCTAAGAACAAGTCAAACCAAACAAATAGTATAGGGTACAGTAATAGTCAGGCCTATTTTTAATAGTAACCCTCTAGCAACCAGAAACTAGTTATCCGGCATCTACCAATCCCCATGGGTTAACCAAGAGTTTACTGTACTTATTACTTCCTTAGAAGGTATATGCAGTTAAAGGGGTTGTCCTGATTTGGTTACAAAGAGTATAAAGAAGGAACTAGGCAACAGAGGCCTCAAGATAGAATAAAAGTACAGTTGTGTACACTTACCATAAATGTAGATGCTCGAGTGTATTCACTGTTGCAGTCATCACCTGTGGGTTATCCCTGCTGTGCTAGCACTCGGTCATCCTGAATACCAGAGTCAATGTTTTTGTGCACCAGCTGCCGTCGCCTGTAGTCTGACATCAGGTCATCAGTGCTATAAAGCAAGGCAGCAGACATAATTACATCAGGTTTTCTTGCCCTAACCCATCAGAAGCACAAGGGAAAAGAGAGCAGTGGTCCTGCTGGCTAAAAGCCACCTTGGGAAACTTGTGTACCCTAGGGGAAGATGTTAAATGAGGGAGCCACCTTGGGAAACTTGTGTCCCCCTAGGGGGGATGTTAAATGGGGGATGGAGGAAGAGAAACCAAGACTGCAACAGTGAATACACTTGAACATCTACATTTATGGTAAGTGTACACAACTGTACTATGTTCTTAGTGTTTCAATGTTGCAGTCATCACCTGTGGGAGGATTCCCAAAGCTGAGGAAAAGGGTGGAAGGATAGGTTGAGCCCTAGTTATAGGTCAGGAGGCCTCCAGAACTGCAGAGGCAAACCCTGCCCTAGACTTAGAAAACAGAGGTAGGTGGTAATGCTTGTAAAGGTATGGACAGAGGTCCAGGTGGCTGCTTCCAAGATGTCCCTGGTAGGTACCCCTCTGAGGAAGGCAGTGGAAGTGGAGGTTGCCCTAGTGGAATGGGTACGGATAGACTTAGGGATGGGTTTCCCATGCAGTATATAGCAAAAATGTAAAATCCACTTGGAAATGGTTTGTTTGGAGATGGGCTTCTCCTCAGCCCCTGGGGCAAAGCTTACAAGAAGCTGGTATGTTTTTCTGAATGGCTTAGTATGGTCCAAAAAGTATTTGAGTTATCTGTGCATGTCTAGTGAATGTAGAATTCTTCCCCCTTGTTTTGAGGGTTGGGAAAGAAGGTGGGAAGGTGTATGGCCTGGTTAAGGGTCACATCAGATACCACCTTAGGCATAAAGGAAGGGTTAGTCCTCAGGGAAGCTTTGTCTGCATGGAAAATTATGAAGGGCTCGAGAGCCATGAGAGCTTGAAGTTCCGAGACCCTTCTGGCTGAGGTGATAGCTAGTAGGAATGCAGTCTTCCAAGAGAAGTATTTCAATTCTGTTGAAGTGGCAGGCTTGAAAGGAGGTAAGGTTAGTTTTTCTAACACATAATTCAGGTCCCAGGGTGGCACCACAGGCCTTCTGGGAGGTCTGATATTAGAAGTCCCTCTGAGGAATTGCTTAATCAAAGGATGAGAGAATAGGGGTGGGGTCTGAATCATAATGGGCAGAGATGGCCGAGGCATGGATTTTAATAGAGGAGAAAGAGCAGCCACTATTGGGCAACTCTGCTGGGTAATCCAGGATGAGAGGGATGGAAGGTTGGGAGGTACTGCCCACTTTTGATTGTTTCCAGGAGCAGAATCATTTCCATTTTCCTGCATATGATTTTCTTGTGCTGGGCTTTCTGGCCTCTGTGATGATGTCCAGGACCTGTTTGCTTAACAGGGACTCCTTGTTAGTTTTTAGTGTATAAGCCATGCTGAAAGTTTGAGAGTCTGTAGGTCTGGGTGCGGTAATTCCCCCCCCCTCTCCTGGGTCAAGAGGTCTAACATCAGGGGAAGCAGCTTTGGGGGCTATAAGGTCAGACTGCATAAATAAGGGGTACCAATGCTGTCTGGGCCAATCTGGAGCAATGACTATGGCCTTTGATCTCTCCTCTCTTAATTTGATGAGAACCTTGGGAATCAGGGACAGAGGAGGGTATGCATACACAAAGAAGGAGCTCCAGGGGAAGGTCAAGGCATCCACCTTCCATGCTAGGAGGTGATACTCCCTTGTACAGAACTTGTGCAGCTGGTGGTTGAGGTGTGAGGCAAAGACATCCACTTCTGGGGTCCCCCACTCCTGGGTGATTTGCAGAAAGACTTCTCTGTGGAGCTGCCATTTGTAGGGGACCAGTAAGCTTCTGCTTAAGTGGTCTGCCAGTGTGTTGTTGATCCCTGCTAAGTATTGGGCAATTGGGTGTAGCCCCAAGGAGGTGGCTGTAAGCCAGAGACTCATGGCTAACCTGCACAGGGCATTGGGTACCCCCCTGCTTGTTGATGTACCACATTACTGTGATGTTGTCTGTTTTTATAAGGAGGGCCCCTGGCCTGAGATGGGGTTAGAAAGATGTCAGAGCCTTTTGCACTGCCATCACTTCTTTCTGGTTGATGTGCAAATTAAGTTGCGGGGCATTACAAAGGCCTTGGGTACACCTGCCTGCTAGGTGAGTGCCCCAAGCAATGTCTGAGGCGCCGGTGGTAATGGTCTGGCCGGAAGGGCAGAGGATGAAGGAAGACCCTTGTTCATGGCGCAGGTCACTGCCCACCAGAGAAATTTGGCCCTTATACAACTGATCAGAGGGGCAGTGGTCTCTAGGGACAGAGAGTGCTGACACCAAAGATTCTTTAAGTACCACTGAAGTTTTCTCATGTGAAGCCTGGAGAGAGGGATGAGAAGGATGCAAGATGCCATGTATCCCAGGGCTTGCAGGAACTTCCTCATAGTGAGTTGACTTCTTGAAGACAGCTGGGTGAAGTAAAGATGCAGGAAGCTCTGCATTTCTTTGGAAAGGAAGGCAATTTCGGTTGCTGTGTCTAGCACAGCTCCCAGGAAAACAATTTTTCTGGTGAGGTTTTGCATTGATTTTTTTCTTGTTGATGGTGAACCCTGGGGAAGTTAGCAGTGATTTGACAAAGAGAAGGTCCTAGAGCAACTTTTCTTTGCACTCTGCCTGAATGAGGCAGTCGTCCAGGTAAGGGTAAATCTGTATATTTCTCTGTCTGCAAAATGCTATAGCTGGGGCCAAGCATTTGGTGAATACTCTGGGAACAGTAGATAAGCCAAAGGGCAGTGCAGAGAACTGAAAGTGTTGATAGCCTGCTGTGAAGCGCAGGAATTTTCTGCGTGATTCCCTGATGGGGATGTGGAGGTAGACATCTTTTAGGTCTAGTGTCACAAGCCATGCATTTTGTGTGAGCATAGGCAGGAGCTGCTGCAAGGTTAGCATTTTGAATCTGGGGACTACCAAGGTGGTGTTCAGTTTGGATAGATCCAGGATGGGGCCGCCGAGTGCCCTCTTTTCTGGGAACAAGGAATAGTCTGGAGTAAAAATCTTTTCCTGTTTGATCTGGAGGGACAGGTTCTACTGCCCCCTAGGATATTAGAGTCTGGACCTGTTTCAATGCCTCTGCCCACTGGTTTGGGGGGGGGGGGGTCTGGGTACCCTGTTGAATAGGGAGTTCGCAGAAGAAGAATCTGTATCCCTGAAAAATAATTTTTAAGACCCACTGGTCCTTGGTTATAGAAACCAAATTGTCCTTGAAGAGGGTGAGCCTTCCTCCTAGTTTTTGATGAGTGACATGAGGGCAAAGGGGGCAGAGAGAATCATTGTGAGTGCTTGCCATAGAAGCTTGGCTTAGAACTCCCTGCCTTAGAGATGGAAGTGGTCCATTGTTTGCTTCTTTGATGGCACTGGGATAGGGGCCTGGATGGCCTGTCCCTGCAGGGCTTACCTTGGCCCTGTCTGCTAGGTGTAGAGAAGGCCCAGTGCTTAGAGGGAAAGTTCCTGGTGAATCTGGGAGGTTGAACTTGAAAAAAATATTTTACTGTCTGCATACATTTTGCTTTGTCTTCCATCTTTTTAACCACCTCTTCTACTTTTTCCCCAAACAGGCGTTCCTTATCTAGGGGTGCATCAATAAGTTTAGACTTGACATGATCAGGGAGAGGTTGTTCCTTCAGCCATGCATGTCTTCTAAGAACAGATCCTCTCACTGCTGCCCTGCTAGAGGCTTCTAGGGCATCATATCCACATTGTAATGAGTGTCTGGCCACTTGACAAGCAGAGTGTAGTAAATCTGCCAGCTCCTTTGAGTTGGCACAGTAAGGAGAGGTAGCAATCTTCTGTTTTAATTGTTCAAAAGTGTGTTGTTGATATTTTAACATATGGAACTGACAATTGAGTGCTCTGATAGCTAAGGTTGCAGAGGTGTATACTTTCTTACCCCATCTGTCTAGATCTCTGGAGTCTTTGTCAGAAGGAAGAAGATTCTTGGCAGAACTACTCTTAGCTCCTTTGGGTCCTTGTGTAATGACCTCAGGGTCTGCAACAGGATTCCTGTACAGATATTTGTGAGAATCCAGTACTCTGTAGTACCTGTCAGGTTTACTTGGAGCAGGAGGCAGGGCATCAGGGGCTAAGCTGGATTCATGGAAATCATCATCCACCACTTCCAAAATAGGTGGGATGGCCAGGGGTCTGTGCTGGGGCAGGTCCAGAAACTCTCAAGTCATTTCTTTGACTGTGGGAAGTCTTGAGATTCCCACTGAAAATGTTCCCTGAGGGAGTGAAGGGTTTCCCCAAAGGAGAGGTCCTCTGGAGGGGAGGCAGAAGGGATGGATTCCTCTGCATCTGAATCCTCAAACAGTTAAGGGATGTTGTTCCTCTTCAAAAGCAGAATAATTAGGATAGCTCACTCTCTTGGTCTGTTATAATTTCTGGAGAAGGATGCCTTTTCCTTTTTGAAGTAGGGGCCTAAGTACCTTGGATAAGGGAGATGAGATCCTCTGCCATTTTTAAGCATTTGAGCTTAGGGAGAGAAGTGGTAGTCAGATGCAAAGACATAATTGTTTGTCTAGAATCAGTAGTGCGAAAGGCCTCCTTGGAAGCCAGTGCCTGCATCGCAGCTCCGGACCCAACAGAGACAGCCAAAGGCTCGCAAGAAGAAGTGGATTTCTGCAGCATACCAGAATCCAAAAGGGTCGCGGCAGAGGCCTGTGTAGAAAGCGAGTCAGGCATTAGGGGCTGTGAAAGCACCTCACCAAATTCCGGAGAACTGACAACTTGCTTAGCAGTAGCATCATCAGAAGGCATAACCTAGTGTGGCCCGTCTCTATCTTTACCTCTGTGTTTTTTCAGAATACCGACTGATTGTTAGCTGACGGATGCCATATCAGAATTCGAAGATGGAACACAAAAACAACGGTCTACAAAAAGCTCTACAGCGAATGGTTCTCGCATTAAAGAGGGCACAGAGCCAGCAATGAGGGACATCATGGTCTGGGCCTAAACAAGTGATGAAGTAAGAATGAAAGTCTCAGTGTGGGATCTGCTTTCCACAGGTGAGGCAACTGTTAACTTTTTCGGACATCAGTCAGAGCAAGAAAAAAGGGTCCCCAACGGGGTACTTAACTTTAGACGTTTGCTGCTGAAATTCAACTTTTGGTAGCAACCGAACGGCACTCGTGCAAACTGCTTCTGCTATGGGCTCCATGGCAAGAAAGACTGATGTAATGCCTTGCTTTATAGCACTAACCACCCGACGTCAGACTACAGGTGATGGCAGCTGGTGCACAAAAACATTGACTCTGGTATTCGGGCTGACCAAGGGCTACCATAGCAGGGGATAACCCACAGGTGATGACTGCAGCAGTGAAACATGAAGAACATCTTGGGATTGTCATCTAGCTATGCCATTAGTATTTTCACTTGACAGAAAACAGATTAAAACTATTATTCCAAAAATATTAGGACATCTTAAGAGCTAATGAAGAGATTTATCATACTTCGGGATGTAAAACAACATTGATTAAAAGCAGAAGCAAAAATCTGAAGCAATATTTTGAGATTAAAGAAATACAAACTTATTGAGTGTCAGGGAAGTTGGGCAACTTCAGATATATGGGTTGCTCTTCTTGTTGTTGTATTTCTATTTCTAATTTTTTTTTTTGTATATCTACTACTGAGTTACAGCAGACCTTGATTTTTTACATGCAACAGTGAAAATGTTGTGTATGGTGCCACATGCTCCTGTGACAATTTTTATGTAGGCAAGATGAACAAACAAATTAAGAGAAGACATACAATACAACTAAGTGATAAAAACTGAAAACACGGGGAACGCATTATGGAGGCACACTGCCATCTGTACTAATATTAAGATGTTTTTATTTGCTGTTTTAGATTCTAATCATCAGTGTTTTTACAGGATGCTCAATGCTAATGAGCTACCTGGATTAAATTATTTTATTAATTACAAAGCAGCTCTTAAACAGCTATTTGTTAAATATTATTAATTTACATATTAAATGTACTTCTCTTATATGCAAGAAGTTTAAACTGTTACATTTTAAAAAGTAACGCAACTAACAGGATGGTAGTTGATCACAATCAGTTCATTCACTCAGTCATATGATGAAGTGAATAACAAAGTTCTCAGTCATATGATGAAGTGTATATAACAAAGTTCATCTGTGAAATACGATTTACAATTTATCTGATAAAGTCTATTGAGTAAAGATGAAAATGTTAAGCAAAATAAGTGGATACAAAGGAAAGATGAAAATTAAAAATTTCAGAGTAGAGAAACAAAAAAGATTACAAAGAACATTCTCTGTACAGCTACATGAAACAGAAGCCTTGCTTACCCCTGGCAATAATGATGGGTCATTCTGAAGTAGCAGCACTCGTAGAAGACTGTCATCCAGGTCTAAAAGGTCACCGTCACATAAAATCCTGGCATTATGCATGGAGTGGAAATCATGAGAATACCTGCATCTTTTTTTATAAGAAAAGAAAAGCACAGCAGAGGTTTAACACGCTTGAATGATGAAACGGTGTTATAAAATCCTATTGTACTATGTATTGCAGATAAGCATAATAAATAAGTGCTTTTACATCCACACTAGTAAGGTTCTGGACCAAGGTTTGTACAGACTCTAAAAGTTTTCTTCTTGTTCCTCCCTTGGATGATTTATTTTTCCTTGGTCCGTGAAGGCTACTCAGTAAATATAATGAATCAGCAACGGCACCCCATAAACACACATTGGAATAAATCTGCCTTAAACTTCAGGATGATAAGCTACTATTTTACTATAAATTTCTAATGTGTTAACTTCAGTAGCTTGGACTTAAAAGCAGTGCATTACTCTGAAAAAAAAAAAAAGGCTAAACCAGATCATACTGCTCTACCAATAGCTTTGTACTTTTTATGTTGACTTTTGTGTTTGCACAAGCTCAATATATTAATTCAGTGGAAATTAATAAAGCATTTCCGTGATGTGCCATGAGACAAGGGCAATAGAAAAGGCTTTGAAATTTGCATCAGAATAGCAGAATAGTGTCACTCTGACAGAACTACAAGCAGCATAACAAGTTTATCACTTTTTGTTAGTGCAATCAGTAGAAAAGCTATCATGTTGACTATTGTTGTGTTGCTTCAGCTAAGAACACTTCAAAAAGTGCTGCCCTATGCTGGTGGCATAGACAGGTAAAGTCGTGTCTATGATCCAGGAGACCAGAGACTGATTAGCAGTTTAGTCACTTCATGGTGGAGGCTGAGGGAAAGGCAATGTCTGTTCAGGGTTGGGGACATGCTGGACAAAGCAATACATGAGCTTAGATAAAGGACATTAATGTGCTGGGCACGTGGAAGGACTGAGGAGACAGGATGCTCAAAGGACTTGGGGGCACACTCTCAGGTCACTCCTCACTGCCTGCCCAAACTAGTGCAGGATGTTAGCATGTTAGAGTATGCAAAATGCTTCACCACAGAGCCACATACATGACAGCTCTCAGCTGTTCCATCCCACTCTTCCGTGCCTTGTGGTTCACGCACTACAGCCTACCACAGAGTAGGGGTTCTCTAGGTGCTAATGTCCCACAGCAACAGGACCCTTCCAATGTCAGTCATACCAAGGAGTGACCAAAGCACTGGGAGCAGGCACTGGGAAACCTAATGTCAGCAACAGTTGTGGAGAACCACAAATAACTAAAAACAAAAACTATCACCTATACCTGGTGGAACTACTAATATAGTGATTCTTACTACTTCCCAGATGAGGGAAAAATAAGGTAGGTTGGGGGATACACAAATCAATGCAAGCAAGAAGCAAAGTGGAACATCTTGGACGGCATAAAAAAGCCTGAACAGAACAAAGTACAATTAAAGAAATATAATAAAAACATACCATCACAATATTGGCATGTACAACACCTTCTATTTTTGGTTAAATGTTCATTAGTTAGAAAGTGTTACTGCACTTTTTTTTATCACTGTATACATACCTGTACTAAGAAAGAGTCAATATCTTCTCCAGCAAGGAGTACAAGTAGGGAGACCAGAAAACTTGCCTGAGGGAGGTACTGAATCTGCAGAGATGATGGTTTCAAAATGTCTAAAGATTGACTCATCCAATTGTCACGGAAATTTTAATAAACTAGATTCAACTCCCACAGTCTGGTTGATGTAAGCAAGAACACGTGGCATACCTGGAAAAGCAGTACTAAGTACTAAAACTTTTGAGCTTCATTTCAAGCTTGAATGCGTGATTTTATTATTTTGACAGTTCTGAAAGTACAGTGCATGATTTAGTGTAGAATAAAGCATTAAAATTCATACATAATCACACTTTACTCTTCTGTTAATGCATTCCAGATGAAGACGTGAACTGTTACAGGCCTTTGAATTCACTATTATGGCACATTCAGAAACTCAGAATCTTGATAAGTAAACAATGTATTAAGACCCTTGCTCAAAAAAAACATTTAAGCACTCTAACAAATGCTAGAAACATGTACTCTTAACCTGGTTTTATTTCTTTCTTTCTATGGATAAGCAAGACTATATGATGAGAAGAAAACTAGAAACAAAGTTAAACTCTGGGCAGTAGTGAACTGATTTAACTGTAATAAATACTTTTAACATCGTAGATAAAAGACACATTTCTAAAACATATCTTTTGAGTACAGCCATAAAGGCATTTCATTAATAAAAAGACATATTTAACTGAGATGCAATCAATGAAAAATACATTTTTAATTTTTAAGGCCTTTCTGTAACAATGCTGAATTCCTTGTCTGCATTATTTTTATGTTTACATGAACCCTGCAGTGCATAAAAATGCATTCTACTGTTGTGTTAAATGTGATAAGATAACACTAGCATACTATCTTGCATACTGCATTTCACTTAGGAGCTTTATGTACTCCAGTCATGATTATATAATTTATCTTAAGGTTTGACAAAACAATATGTACTCTTATACACACCTTTATAGCTATGCAAGATAAACCCTCAACATGTAATTTAAAACTAGGGCATACATGTTTATTTACTCCATCACAAACTGAGTAATTCTGATATATTAGGTATTCTAAAATGATACTGTACAATGCAATACTCACTGGGATTTTTACCTGAAATGCTGACGTTTTATCTACACTAACTAATAAGAAAAAACTGTCCATCCTTACATTGTACAACAATCACCAGAAAAAAAATGGTTTCAGAACCATCTAATCAGAACTTAAGGAAAATGTCAAGATTTCGAATAGGTACTTATCCAGTATCTTGTTATTTGTTGATGTACAGATAAAATAAAAACATACTTTCAAGTCCTTATACAGATGATCTATTTTGGAATTTCAGTGGTGTCCATACCAGAGTTCGATGGAATCTAGGTCTTTCCATCTGGCAATTGGTATTCACTTTTAAAAGGCAGTAAATGTATGTGTTTTTTTCTGCACTGATAATTATTTTCTGAATTTTCTTTCAACAGCTACTTGTGGGAGAGTACCGAGACAAATAATGAAACAGTCCTTATAGTTATGGCATTCCACATGGTACCAAGAGAAGGAGGAAAGAGGGCCATGGATACTGCTACTAACTGAGAAGCAGGTTCACATTTTTATTCACAGGAGTGTCTGCTAAAATGTCCTTGTGGTATAGAAGATAAACAAAACTGATAACATATCAATCTAGGAAAAACTCCCGAGCCCACATGCATGACAGACAAATATTTATTATCCCATTTCATGTTGGGACATAGATATACTAGCAATGGCAAAAAAAAGACGCACAACATGTTGAGACCTAGTATAAAAAGTAAAGGAAAATTTTATAAGAAACTACAGCTTGCAGGGACATAGCCATAGGTATGAATGTATGAATTTGTATGACTATAAAGTCTGTTGAGTAATCAAGGTTTGAGAGAAAAAATGCATACACAACATATACAGAGTCTAGCCTTGCTTTAGTAGTGTGACATAAACCTCTTGCTTTCAAGGTTTGGACTGATGCATTTCAGCAAGGTAAATCCCTGAGAGAAAAAGAGGGCTTTGGGCTTACTAACACACTTTTAACCTGGTCAGATCTTAAACATTAGCATGTATGAAAGAAAGAACTTTACCTTCAATCCTTCCACAATGAAGAGTGCATACATGTCTCAATGCAGACTTTGTATGGACAAGGCTGGGAGGTTTCAGCCTGATACTGTTCACTACTACAGTCAGGTAAGGAGATATCAGCTCAGCATGCACCTTCTGTAGCCCTAGTCAAAGTGTCCTTACCTTTTCTCTTCTTTGTGTAATTTTAATGATATGTATGATTGGAGTTAAAATCAAAAAGTACACCTTCCAGGGGAACACCAACTTGTTACATACATGCATACTATGTATGCAGGAAAAGGAACATTTCAGCTAGAGAAACTTAACTATCTTAGAGAAATACTACAGTCTAGATGGGAGTGAGGTACCTGCACTTTCAGACTGGCATCAAGAAGCATTAAGATGAAAGTAATAGTCTGTGATTAGAGGGCTACAAAATATACATTAAAAGAAAAAAGTAAGAAATAGCATGATAGCAAAAGCAAACTAAAAAAAAAATTCTATTAAAAAATGAAGAATTCCCATCCCATTGTTATCTTCAAAATGAAGTTTCAAAACATAAAGCACAGTTTGAAAAAAATGCAAAAGGAAGAACAGGAAGAAACATCCGAGAACAATGATTTCTATTCACTAGACAAGACCCAACACCTACCAATCCTGCAACATCAGCACACAGGGATCACCTGAGCACCAACCACATCCCATAGTTACTATACAACTGGAATCAGTAACTGCAGAGCCAGTACAGAACTACATCTATACCACAAGAGGTGAGAACTGTCACATCTTCTGCAGAAACAAGTATAGAATTAAAACAATTCACAAAGAAGGAAAATACAATATCTGCTTCCATGCAGCAGATGATACAGCTGAAGAAAATGCTATCAGCTGTTAAAAATAGACAGAAATCAAAACAAATTAAAAGTTAAGTCAGATGCTGAAGACTAAGTGACAGTAAAAATGACAAAACCTGATAACAGAACAGCGAGTATGAAAAGGCTGCTAGAGATACCAGAGAACAAATGATGAAAACAGGAGAGGAGGAAGACCGCATACCTCTCAACTGTCCAGACTTCTGCAGAATGTCATGATTTTTGCTTCATATTTTTGGTCGATCGTAAAATTATGCTTTTTTCTGGCAAATCAAGGACTGAAATCAGAAAATAATGGCAAGCATGAGGTTCAGACTTCATAGCATTCAGAAAATTCATGCTAATACAAAACCCGTTATTGTATCAACTTTCTAAGTTTGTAAGAAGAATAAAGTATCCCTATTTTGGAGCCTTTGCCCCCCCCCCCCCCATTATTTGTGGCTTTGTCCAGATTTCTTCCTGTAAGAGGTTGAAAGGTATGGAGAAGAGTTACAGAGAGCTAATCATTCCTTTGAGTAAAACATAGGACCATGAAGGACACCCACAAATGAGTGCATGATCCCTGGTCACCTACAGATCTTAGGAATTAATAGAAGAAATTCCTAATATAAAAGACAGGAACCTGTAAACTTTAAACAGCTTGAGACTGTAACAACATGATATGACCCCATTCGGGGAGACATGAATTTGATACATTTTATTACACCTTTATTAACTTTATACATTACACAGTGATATGAGTATAGATACAATTACACAAGAGAAAAAAATCATTACAAAGAATTAATTTTCTTGTCACCTATTATACATACATGGTTTCGTTCTTAACAATTATTTAATTTAATATTACAGAGATTGCTCAAGTCCTTCCTTCCTTGAAATTTCACTCCTCCTGAACATAATTCTGTACTATTCCCACAGATTCCATTTACTTCTATGTCGTTTGCACCTTAACAGTTTTAAAGATCCCACGTCGAATTCTTTTATCTCTTTCACATCAGTCAGTTTTAAAAACATTGGTTTAGATTTTGATCTCCATTTTATAGCAAGTGCATTTTTGGTAGTCAGCAGTATTAAACTTATTATGGCCTTTGCTCACCCAAACATTTCTTACAACACACCTTTTGTAGGGAAATTTTAAAAAATACCAACTTGTGTATTTCTTAAAAAACATCTTCAAGTTCCCCTTTCTTTCCCATCACACCTCCAACAACTGCTGTCTACCTGTCCTGTGTTAAAATTCTCTGAAGTCTACTTGGTGTATAAAAATACCAATGCAAATACTTTCAAGCAAAAATCTTAATCCTTCCAGATTTTGTTGCATGCTTGGGAGGTATAAAAATATCCTCCCATTGTTCTTTTGTATACTGCCTTGCTATTCTCGTTTCCCAGTCTTTTCTAACCCTCTTGTGATTTATTCTTGAAGTAATCATGCATTATTTTATGCACCCTACTAATTATCCTTTTTTTTTAAACTGCAACTTCTGTTCTAGACTCAGCTGTAAACTCAGCCAGACCTGGTCTTTCATTTAACACATCCCTACCCCTTTATCTTTAATTATAATCTTAACAATCCCTGGTAGGAAAAGCAGTCTCCATCCCACAGTCCAAACTTCTGTTTGGTTTCATCCCAAACCATGAATTTTCCCTCCCTAATTAATTTCTCCCAATACACTTGTTTCTTTGTTATTTTTCTCCAATAAATTCCATCTTCCTCTTGCCCATTTTATATGCCCCTACTTGCAGTCATCCCTATTGATAAAAATCTCCTTTCTCAAAATACTTTGTGCTACGTTTGTAAATATAATATACTGCATGGATGGTATTCTTCTCCTTATGGATTTGTATCCAAAATCCTACTTTTTCTTTATTTTATTCCCTGCCCCAATTTGATTTGCACTCTTCAGCCTATGTTATTATATATATATATATATATATATATATATATATATATGAGCCTCGTCTGTGTAACTGTAAAGTACCCCATCAAATTTGGTAATCCTAAATAACCTTTTTCTGTAGGGGGAACAATTTATTCCACTTAAATCTTGCCTTCTTTCCCTCTCAAATAAATTCCTTCAATTCCTTATTAATCATGCTTCAGAGCTTCTCCGCTGGTTAATAAAAAAAAATATGCCTGACTTATAAATAATATTAAAGTCACTAGAAGTATTTTCACTCCTTGTACATTACTATCTATAGCCACAGTCAACAGCTTCCACCTTCAGTTTTTGTATTACCTTATCTTTTGTTTAGTCTGTTCTCACACATTCTTAGCTCCCATAACAGAATCATTTTTAATCCATACACATAAATACTTCATCCTATCATGTTCCCCTAAATATGTGTGGGAAAGTACAGTTGTGCAAGTCAACCTTTACCATGACCAAAGTTTTAATAGAGCACTGCTGCAGAAGTCTAAGTTACATTGGTCCTACTCCATCTATTCAGTGTCCAAAAAACATTGGTGCCCACCACACAATCCGATGGTCATGAGCTCAAGGAGAGCTTCACAAAAAAGACAGCTGGAGCACTTTTTGCCCAGGAAGGAGGCATGAGTCCTGAAGAACAATGCTAGGAAAGAAACCAAACAACTATATACAACAAATGGCAGACACATCCACATCCTAGCAACATCAGTAAATACAAGCAAGGAAACGGGGCTGGAGGGTGTGGAGACTTTGGCAATAGTGATCTATTAGAACATCTAATGTTATGGAAATTTCACTTACACTATGTTCAAACGTGCATCACAGTTGCAGTAGCCTGAGCTTTATGGACAGATTACCATAGCTTAGGGAAGAAAGGGATAAAAAGGGAGAAGGCCAATCAACTAAAACTACAGAATGGTCCTGGTGAAGGAATCCAAGTAGCAGTGCATTGTAAAACTATATAAAAAGGACTATGTTGCTGCCCCTAAAATACTTCTACCATCCACCCCTTTTCCAGAAAGCCACCAAAAAACATAAGTTCTTCTGGATTGGGGCTTGTAAATAATACCTAGAAGTAGCTTATTATGGGGAGTTTAACAAAAGGCAATAGCATGAGATGCCTACCTGGAAATTGCCTGTTTACACTTTTCTACCCTTCCTCTTACTTTCAAAGGAGACAAACAGCTGATCAGCTTTCCTGAACTTCTAGCATGTGATGGATCACTTCTAACATGTGATGGATCCTTACTCCTTTGACAACTGGTTCAGGTAAGAAAACAAGGAAATAAATAGCCTGGCTTAAAGTAACCTCAGAAACCACTTTAGTCATATAGGCAGGATTTTTTCTCAAAGAAACTCTGTCTCTGTGGAAAACAAGGTAGAGTTGATTCACCATTAGAGATGCAATTCAGATACTTTCCTAGCAGATTAAGAGCCACGAGAAGAACCCTCTTCTAAGTTAAAAACCTCAATTCAGCCTTATGAACTATTCAAATGAAGACACTGTAAGCTTCTCAAGCACAAAGATCAGATCCCGAGGAGAAGCCACTAATTTTTTAGGAGGACAAGCCCAAAATACCCCTTTCAAAAAATGTTTACCTTGAGCATTACTAGAAAGTGAGAAATCCCAGAGCAGACAGAGCAAAAGGAATATACTCCCTTACTTCATAGTCCTTTAAAGCATAGATACCTTACTTGCCCTCACCTCCCTACCTCTCTGATTGTTTTTCCTCTGCACTGGCCTTCTTGTGTTCCACTTGCCACGACTTTCACTCCATTCCTGCTGTCTTCTCCCTTTCAGCCCCTTCTCTCTTGTATCTCTGGTCGGCACCCTCCCTCACCCACTTATTACCCATAAGCACTCACCTGCCTACCTCCTCCCTATTTATCCTTTTTGCCCCTGCCCCTTAACTTATAAATACACCATACCCCTCAGGACACCATCTTTATTGTGTAGTTCCTCTCCTGGCTGCTCTGCTTCCCTGTGGGTAGCGTTTGCGGTAAGTTACTGATATTTAACATTTGCCGATATTTAACATTTGCCTATGAATACCGTCTCTTCTTACAGTTTAAACAGACTACAGGATAATACCATCTGATACTTTTGGTTGTTAGCATTTTTGTCTGCTCACTGTGCATTTGAACCAGTTGTACACTTTTAAAAGGTTGTGCGAGATGTACGGAAAGACAAACAATAGTAGTTCCTGTGGGTCAATATTGAACCATTGCGAGCACCACTTACACTGAGGGAAAACACGGCTAGTGCCATCCGACCTCTCTCCTACCTTTTCTTATACAACCTGCTCGACCAACTTGGTGTTGGAGTAATTGCTTAGAACACTCTTATCCCTCCCACTGCTTAGAAGCTTTCTTATAAAACCTGCTCTTGTTAATATTTGGGCCAACTTGCTGTTGGAGCAGTTGCTTGAGCACCCTTATTTCTTTTCCTTCCCTCCCCAATGCAAGAGTAGCATGTTTTAATATTGCGACTACTACTGTTATCACCCTAGCTTGTCATATTACTCTTATGTAGTTCCATCTTGATTACATGACTTTGTAGCAAAGTGCGCATCCGCATTTATTTTCCTTACAGTGTGCACTGAATGTGTACCTAATGGTGTTGCTACCACCCTAATCACCTCACACTACTGATCTGACCAGTCCGACCTCCATTGTTGGTTGCGCACGTTCTTTTGAAAGCTGGAGGAACTACGAACCAGTGTTACCGGCATCTACCTTCTCAATGTCCAACACGCACATTTAGATTCTTTGGCTTCTTCCAGAGCTTCCACCCTCAACTCCCTACTTACCTGCCCATTCCTAGCTCAATTGTTCATGCGCGTTCTTCTGGATGCTGAAAAAACCTATATTACTCTGTGAAACAGCAACTACCTTTCTTACCTTCTACACTTTAAGTTAGTCTTTTACAAAAACAAAACTCTGTTCTTTGTTCGAGGCACTCCTTTGAACGCTGAACTCTGTTGTTGTTCGCGCGCGTTCCTTTGAATGCTGAAGGAACTACATACCTCATTTTACACTTTATTATTGTTGCCTTTAGTAAAGTCGAACTCTGTTGTTTGTTCATGTGCGTTTCTTTGAACGCTGAAGTAACTATAACCACTGTCAAACTTTATTATTGTAGCCTTTTTTAAAAAGCAGAACTCTGCACACTACAGAAGGGCTAATGTTTTTAAACTGCTGTTTGCTTTCGCTACAGAAGGGCTAAAAGATTTTAAACTACCTAGTAGTCCTACTTTTTATAAGACTTTGTGTGACTGAGATAATATAGCCTAGACTATCACAAATTTGCATTACAAGCTGTGGCTTTTAAGTATGATGGTTCAGAATTTATAGCTTAACCTATTACAAATTGGTTTTGCAAGCTTTGGCTTCAGATATGATATTTTCCCTTGTATAATTTGTATTTGCTGCCCAGGTAAACGTTCCTGTGTCTTTTAGATGTACATTTATTGACTATATGCTTTGAATGTGTTAGAGTATGTCTAATTGCACTGCTGCCTAACTCTTTTATTCAGTGGTTATTGTAACAGTAACTTCTACCAGTTTTGTAGATGTTTTGCATGTACTGTGTATCACTATAAATGGTGCTTAACTGCTGCTGCCTATACTAATGCATAGTCTACATTGCTCTGTGTCCTTAATACTTTCTCTCTACTTCCCTTCAAGCCTGCAACCCTCCTGCTAGTGAATCCCCCAGCGTCTGTGTCCTGCTATCTGACTGAAGACCTGAACTTTTCTAGTCATCAGCAAAATTTCTGTTACCTCCTCCCAGTGTAGGAATTACAGCCTTGCCCACCATAAACTGTACTGCCTTGAGAAACAACTATTTGGAAGTATGTGTACATTACATCTTACAGCTTAACTGAACAATATCCTGTCTCTGTTTTGTGTAAGAAAACGCTCCCTGCCAGGACAACCAGCATCTATAGCTTTCTATACTATATCCCCAATACTCCCAAACTAGCCTCCCTGTTGTTACACACCCTCTTCCTTGTATCTACTTATTGCTATTTTTCTTCTCTCTTCTCCCATTTCCCACACTATTACCCATTCTACTCCTGAAAGAGCATTATTTAACAGTACCTCGAGTGTCCACTTGAGGGCAGTAGTACCTTTACATTTCCCATTACTTACCAGCAATCTAGCCTGGGTTATTAAAATATATTCTTAGTCTTTTTGCCTCAGTCTTCTATATTACAGGTCCCTTTGCCACTACATTATACCCTTTTTCAGCTCTCTACTCCCTTACTTCATAGTCCTTTAAAGCATAGATACCTTACTTGCCCTGACCTCCCTACCTCTCTGATTGTTTTTCCTCTGGACTGGTCTTCTTGGCTCTGGCCCAGCTCCGTTTGCCCTGCGGGCTCACTCCGCTCCCCTACCCTACCCCCAATTCCCTCCCACCCCCAGTGGACTGGTCTTCTTGGCTCTGGCCCAGTTCCGTTCGCCCTGCGGGCTCACTCTGCTCCCTACCCTACCCCCAATTCCCTCCCACCCCCAGTGGTCCTACACTTCTACTTCACTGGCCACTCCCCCCCTTTTTCTCATCCTATCACAAACCCCCTCATCACCAGGACACTCCCCTATCTCTATCTCTCCTAAATTGTACTAATCAACTCTCTTTTGAACTACTTCCTCTGCTTTCCAACCTTTTACTACACTAACTACCTCCCAATACTAACTCCTATCCAAACCTCCACTAATTTATTACCAATATATTTTAAACCCCTGCTCATTCTCTTGAAACACTCTCTTCTACTTTTCTACATCACCTATTAACACAAACTACTCCCTACAAAATCTACGTATTACTATGGCCCCAATAAATAAAACTCTTTTCACAAACATACTACTCTTAACTACCATAATAGCCTGTCTTACCATACCTTACTCACTCACCTCCTTTGAAAATCTTACTCTACCTGAACAAAACCATTACATCCAACAAACTTTACCATCTTCTTTCAGCTACTCCCTTAACCACAGTAACATAACCTGTACCTCAAACTATATACTACCAAAATATCACAGAGCAACCCACATTATTTACTTCAATACCAAAAAGACTTTTATTAACCTCTATAAACTCCTTAAAGCTATACAACACCCCCAGCAACACCCAGTCCTAGACTGTGATATTCATCCTAACCCTGGCCCCAATTATGACTATACCAATAACCTTGACAATTTAACAGTGCCTATGGTTTCTACATTAACTAAACCATCTAACTCCCTCTTGACAGCTCAACTTGAACATTAGAAGTATTAACAATAAAATTTCCCACCTGCATGCTCTCCTTGATGTCCACTCATTTGACATTCTATGTCTTACAGAAACTTGGCTAAAACCATCCACTCTCGACCAGGAAATTACCCCTCCTGGCTACAATACCCTTAGATGTGACCGTAAAATCAAAAAAGGTGGAGGTATAGCCATTCTCTATAAATCTAACCTCCAAATTCCCCCCTTTAATGTGCTTTAACCATCAGACACCAAATCTGAAATTCTAACTACCAAACTCCAAATCAATAACTCCAAATATATCTAATTTGCACATATCTTCCCCCAGGTAATAATACCAATACTCTTGAAAACCTACTTAGTTACCTCTCTACCAAACTACCCCAAGAGACAATTGTACTGGGTGACTAACATCGACTGGTCCACCTGTAGTTCTCCTAACCCTACTAACCACAAACCTCTTTGGATTCTTACAATTAATAACAACCCCTACTAGAATCCACAAACCTAGCAGTAAGGAAACTACTCTGGACTGGATCCTTATTAACAGCCACCCTGAAACTTATACTCCAGGAACTCTTCCCGACGATATCAGTGACCATATGCTTACCTACATTATTAGACAAAAAGTCCATATTCCAACTACTCAATCTCAAAACCTCTTGCTCAAAAAAAATCTTCAATCCAGACAGCTTCCTAAATAAAATACAAGCATGTGACTGGTCACCACTAACCCATCTTGAACTGGATGAGGCCGTTACCTACTTTAATACAAACTTTCTTCAAATCCTTGACTGCCATGCACCATATCATTCTACTAGAATAAGAACCAAATCTGCCCCTAGGCTCACAAAACAAACGAGGCAAAAGATACTCCTCAGAAATAAAATCTATACTAAATGGAGAGCCACCAAATGTCCAACAGATCACCTCCTCTTTAAACAGCTAAGATATGCCACCAAGAAAGATATTCTTAGAGACAAAAAAGACTTCTACCTTCCCCTCCAACAAACCATTCAACAAACTCCACAAAAATTTTGGTCAGGGATAAACAAACTTCTTCAGCCAGGTCACCCTACTACTCCAGACCCAGCCGGTTTCAACCATAACAACTCCAACCAGATCCCTGATGCCTTTAATAACTCTTTACAGAAGCCATTCAAACACTAACCAATTCCTTACTACCCCTTCACTGCTTCCCCACTAAATATCCCCAATACTTCATCTCCCACGTTTCATATACAACCTGTAGCTACATCTCTCATCTGTAAGTTACTTCAAAAATTGAAACCTTGCACCCCCTTCTGTTGACCGTCTCCCATCTGAATACCTACAAATTGCCGCAAAAGCCATCAACTTTCCCATCTCTATCCTTATTAACAGAACCATCTCAGAAGGCAAAATCCCTACTTTATGGAAAGTATCCCACATCATCCCTCTACATAAAGGTGGACCTTCTATTGAGCTTTCTAACTTTCGTCCTATTGCTTTATTCTCCCCATTAGCTAAGATAATGGAAAAATGTATTCACAAACAACTGCTTAACCACTTACTACAAAATAACCTACTAACAAACTGCCAACATGGCTTTAGGCCACTCCATAGCACATTGACTGCCCTCTTATCTTTTACCGACTTTATAAACAAAAATCGTAAAAATAACTCTTTTTCCTCTGCACCGTTTATTGACCTGTCAAAAGCCTTTGATATGGTTAACCATAACTTACTTCTAGACAAACTAAAGGCTCATTCTCTCGATCCTCAAGCTATACAATGGTTTAAGTCTTACCTGGTAAATAGACATTAAGCAGTACTTTGGCATAACAATCTGTCTTCACTACTCCCAGTAAATATTGGAGTACCCCAAGGCTCTATCTTAGGTCCCCTACTCTTTTCCTTATTTATTAACAATCTACACATGAACATACCTCAAGCCACCTGCATTCAATATGCAAACGACTCTACCTTAATCTGTTCAGCCAAGAATATAGCCTCTCTCCACTCTCTCACCCAAACTGTTTTTAATAATGTTGAAAACTGGTTTTTGCAACACTGCCTACTCCTGAATCCCAAAAAAACAAAACTACTGCTTTTTACCCCAACCCATAAATCACCTATTCCATTCTTCTCTGTAACCTCTAATAATGGTACCAACATAACCCCAGACACTACAACCTGCCTACTAGGTGTAACAATTGATAATCGTCTCAGCTTTGATGACCACATCAACTGCACCATAAAGTCTGTTAACAAAAAACTTGGTACCCTCTACAGAATTAAACCCTTCCTTACCCCTTCTGCAAGAAAAACTATTGCCCAGACCCACCTAATTTCCACCCTTTTTTATGCCTCTGTTATATATACTAACCTATCCAAAAACAACCTCTCTAAACTCTCCACCTGTTATAATAGCATAGCTAGATTCATTGCATGCTCCCCCTTTAAAACTCACCACTGCCTCAACCTCAGAAAACTTGAATGGCTAGAATTGCAAAACCACATACTCTGTCAACAACTACTTATTACTCAAAAGATCCTATACAACCCTAACAACACTCCTGTCCTCACTAATCTAATTACACCACATAAAAATCTAGCTACACTACGCTCTGCTAATAAACTTCTAGTTTCCTCTATTAAATCCAACAACAAAGCCAGTGATTCACTTTTCTCAAACACTGCAGGTAAAAACTGAAATCTGCTTCCTTCTGAATTATCAACCCTTGCTTCGACTTCTCTATTTAAAAAACATCTTAAAGAAAATCTCAAAACTCATTGGCTTTGTCCATGTGCTAACCCAGACTCATATCTTTTTCCCCCTCCTTTTCTACTCCTCTAACCTATGCCTCCAAATCTAGCTATTACCCTTTTCTTCATAATATGAGGATAAAACATAACTGCTTTTTCTCTTAACTGAGTCTTGCTCATACCTTCTCGTGTGTGTAGTATATTGTTTAGTATAATTTTTTACTAAAATTTTTAAAGTTTATAATTTTTAATTTTTCTTTCAACAATGCTGTCTCTGCATTTGCTTTATCATGTCTTTTTATATTGTTAACTTTGTCACTGTTTATGTTTGGAGCTTTTCTCCCCGGGCCTCTACTGAAAATGGACATATATCCAGCTAGACTAGCTCAGTCAACAAATGTAAAATAAATTAATAATAAATATGAAAGGTAAATAGACAGTAACTTACAAATAATCAAGAACCCGGGGCAACCAGGCCTGAAAAGGATCATTGTTCTTTAACTGCCACCAACTAGAAACTTTTTTCTACTTCCACTTCCTCAGAAACATGGTGCCTAAAAAGTATCAAACCTCTATCATCCAGGAGAAATTCAAGAAATAAGGAGAGACTGTGAATGTGGAGGCATATCGTTAAGGATAATAATAATAGCCACACAGAATATAACACTCAAAGTAGCAGAAAGTATTCTAAGAACTAAGCCAACACGAGAATAGAGAGAGGAGATTTTGCCAAAAGGGATGACTGCAATTAGTGGTACAGAGAATAGGAAAGAGGGGTCTGGAATTTCCTGGAGAAAACTGACAAAGGAACCAAGTTATTAGGACCAAACATCTAGAGACTGAAAAATAACAGAAAGGGAAGAAAACAAGAAGACATTTCGACTGCGAGCTAGAGGCTTGCCTCCTCTATCAGGGATTGATTCTGACTGAAGGGATTGAACACAGAAGAGAAGTTGGTGTTAAAAGAAGGATATTTAGATGGGCTTATAACACTGCATGATAACTATAGGAATCAATCATAGGAGGTTAGAAAAGACTGGGAAGAGAGACTGGATAGGCAATTCACAAGGAAACGATGGGAGGACATATGTATGGCTCCCAAATATGCAAGAATGTTTAGAAGACTTAGGATTTTTTCTTTAGAAGTATTTGCACAGGTATTTTATACCCCAAGCGGACTCCAAATAAATTTTCCACAGGTAGACTGCAAATTTTGGAGGTGTAATGGGGAATATAAAGGCAACCAGGAACATACATTTTGGGAGTATAATGAGCTAGCAGACTTTAAAAATTCCCTACAGAGTACTCTGTCAGAAATATTGGGTGTGCAAAAGAGTGTAACTAATGAAATGATTTTTGAGCTGGGATAAGGGATCTGAATTGCCTAGACATAGTGAAGGCAAGGACATCTACCAGTATGCTAAGACTTTACATACCTGTACTATGTCCTTACATTCATTGCTATTGTATTCTTAATAGATGGGAGAGTGCCACAGCTCAAGAGGAAATTTGGGAGGAAGAAGGTGCAGAAGAGCCTCCTAAAAAAACTATGAAGAAAGGCACTAGCAAAACCAGATCTAGCTCAGAGATACCATCCAACTTGTGGTGCTTGGTGAAGGTATGCACACAAGTCTATGTAGATGCCTCAAGAATAGAATTAATATCTAAGCTCTTAAAAAAGCATCCAAAAAGCGACAGCTCTACTAAAATGAGCCTTAACTGAAGAAAGGAGGCTCTTGCCATGAAAAGTGTAACAAAAGGAAATAGCCTTGGAATTCCAAGAAAAAAAATAGTTGGCTTGGATACAGCAAGTTCCAAAGATCTAGGATGAAAAGAAACAAATAACTGATCAGATTTTCAAGTAGCCTTAGTTTTATCCAAATAAAACCCTCTCACTGTCAGATTGCAGACAGGGGGAAAAATGTGGCCAGATGAAATGACCGATTCAGTGATAGCTCATTAATAACCTTAGGCATAAAAGAAGGGTTAGTGTACAAGGACACACTGTCATCATGAAAGCCCATAAAAGGAGGACAAGCCATATGGGCCTGCAACTCAGACACCCACCTGGCAGAAGTAAGTGTCTTCCAGGAACAATGTAGCAAAGAAAATGAAGCAGTAGGCTAAAAAGGAGCCTGTGTCAACTTCTCCAAAACAAAATTAAGATCCCAGGGAGGAGGAACAGGCTTTCCTGTGAGGTCTTACATTAAGGATATCTTTAAGAAATTGTTTAACTTCAAATTTGGAAGCTAAAGGAGTCAAAAAAGGCAGACAAGCAAAGATAGCTGAGGAGTGGGCCTTAATAGAAGAAAAGGCCAAACCAGCATTGAGCAACACACGCAAATAAGAGAGAACCAAAGAAACATCGACAGTAAGTGGGTTCAGGTTACGAGAGAGACACCAAATAGAAAAACCTCTTCCACTTGGATAAGTAAGATTTTCTAGTAGTGGGTTTCCTGCCCTCCTGCAGGACTTGCAGCATGTCCTCAGAAAAAAGGGGTCTGTGAGGAATCAAAATCCTATTGCCACAGTGTTAGTTGAAGCATGGACAGGTGGGGATGGATGAGAGATCCCTTGCCTTATGAGAGTAGATCTACCCTGTGAGGTAACGTGATGATTGCCCCTGGATAGATCCAGAAGTAGAGGGGAACCAGTGCTGTCACAGCCAAAACAGAGTCACCAACAAGATTTTGGGAGCATCATATTATATCTTGAACAGGATATTTGGAATGAGAGGAAAGGGAAGGAATGCATAAACAAACATCCCTTTCCAAGAAAATGAGAGGGCATCCACCTTCCACACCAGAGGACCTGGGACTCTGGCACAAAACAGAGGAAGCTGTCTGTCCAATGAGGAGGCAAAAATATCCAGTTCAGGAGTACCACACTGGTGGATAATGTCCAGAAACACATCCCAGTGAAGCATCCATTTCTGGGACTGAGTTAAGGACTTGCTCAGAGTGTCTGCCAAAATGTTCTGACTGGAAGGGATATAAACTGCCTGAAGAGTCACTTGATAGCAAGATCCCATACTAGAAATGCCAACCAGCAGAGGATAAGATCTCGTTCCTCCCCATTTGTTGATGTACCACATCACTGTGGTATTGTCTGTGAACACCTTGAGAGGCCCTGGAGGGAAAAGAGGAGCCAGCAGAAGAGTTCTCATCTCTTTGACACTGATGTGCACCTTCTGCTGATGATGTGACCACACCCCCTATACTTTTAGGGAGCCAAATGTCACCCCCCCATCCCATGTCTGAAGCATCTGTGAACAATTCCCGAGAGGGAAGAAGGGGATGAAGAGACAGAGACAACTGCTGAATCCACCAGTGAAGTTCCTATCTGAGACGAGGAAGAAGAGGAACTACAAAGTATAGAGGATGTGCATATTGGAGCCACACTGAATTCAGAAACCACTGAAACTTTCTCATGTGAAGTCTGGCCAGTGGGAGCATTGGAATGGTGGATGCCATGAAACCTAGAACTCTCAGAAACTCTCTGGCAGTAATGGAAACCAGAGAAAGAAAAGAAATGCGAGTTAAGGCCTGTGGAGGGAGCAGGGATGCAAGTATTGGCACCATCTGAATCCTGCAACCCAGAAAAACATGATCTTGAGAAGAAGTCAGAGAAAACCTTTTGACATGTATGATGAAGCCCAGACTCAGAAGAAGGGGAAACAGCAAAATGAAGATTTTGCAAAAGGACCTCTGTAGAGGACTTTTGAACCAACAGGTTGTCTAAGTAAGGAAACATTTGGATCCCTTGAAGCCTACAAAAAGCAATCACAGGAGCAACGCATTTTGGTGAAGGCCCCTGGGGCAGAAGAATGGCCAAAGGGCAAGGCAGAGAACTGAAAATGCCAGGAAACAACAGAGAAATGCAAAAACTTCCTGAAAAGAGGATGGATTGGTATATGGAGATAAGCATCCTTGAGATCCAGAGATACCATATAGGCCTGACGACAGAATCTGAAGGAACAACATCTGAAAGGAAGGCACTTTTGGAAAAGTATTTAGATGACAGAGGTCTACAATAGGTCTCCAAGTGCCCTCTTTTCTGGGCACTAGAGAGTCTGGAGTAGAACCCTTTCAGCCTCTGGAGCACAGGCACCTCTTGAATAGTACCCTGAGTCAAAAGATTTTAAAGAACCTCTAGGGAAAAAAAGAAGTTGCTCCCTTGCAGACTGAGGAATGCCCATAAAAGGAGGACAGGATTTCCACTCCTTGAATTACCCCTGACAAATAATCAACAGAACCCAAGAATCCTTAGTGATCTGAAGCTAAACAGGAAGAGAAAGAGGAATGTGGCTGGGAGGAGACGGACAGTCATACAGTACCTAGCTGGAAAGGAAAGCTTTGGAATCCCTTAAAACTAAGTAGTCTTAGCAGGAGGAGCCTGTTTGCCACTCTTCCTACCTTTAATAGAAGGGTAAGGTTGCCTACAAAGGCAGGCTTAGTGGGGTAGTTTCTCTGAAATTTAGGCACAGGAGGCACAAACATATGTTTAAGCTTTTGTAAGGCCTTACCCTATCCTGAAGGAACTTAAACCAGCAGCAGCTTCCCCAAACAAAAGTTTAGAAACCAGAGGAACATCCATCAACTTAGCTTCAATATCATCAGGTAGAGGTTGAAGCCTAAGCCAAGACTACCTCATCAACAATGAACCAAAAACAGCATTCCTTGAAGAGGCATCTGCTGCATCATAACTACATTTAATAGAATGCCAAATGACTTCAGATGAAGTCCCTAGCAAGGAAAGAACAGAAGTTTTACCCTCGGAGTCTTGAAAATCAGAAATAAGTTGCCGGTCAGGGAAAGAAGAACCTAGTTATATGGGTGTGATAATTAATAGCCCTAAAAGCTAGGGTAGCAGAACTGTAAACCTTCTTACCTAACCTTTCCATAGTTCTGCTGTGCTTGTCAGAAGGCAATAACTTGGGCAAAGGAAGCAATTGGGATGGCTTATCAGAGGCTATAGACATGAAGGAGGAGTCAGCGACAGACATTTACATATGAAAGCATAATTCTCACGCACCCTATAAAACCAGTCAAGCTTCTTGGGAGCAGGGGGCAGAGAATCAGGCACATGAGAAGCAGTGGAAAAGGAATCCAGCAAAGCAGCCAAAACAGGAGGAATAGTTACAGTTTTAAGTAATTTCAACTACAGCAACTCACAGAACCTCTCATGGATATGAGGATCTAAGCACAATCCTACTTAAAAAAAAAAAAAAAAAAAAAAATCCATCAATCTAGAAAGTGTCCCCCCAAAAGAAATTTCCTCAAAAGGAACATCTGGACTAATAGATTCCTCTTCTCTGACCCATAGTCTAAAGGAGAAGGTATGTGAGTAGAATAAGTCAGGGATTCATTATCTGAATCTGACTCATTTGCAGAAGAATCCTGTTCTCTAGGCCTTTTAAAGGGAGTAGAGGACCAAGGAGGAGCAGGAACCAAAACCCCTTGAAAAGGCTTTAAGGGCATTAAAGTAGTAAATAACCCCTGGCTGAAGTTCTGTCAGTCACTTTGTGGATCCCTAGGAGCAGAACAAAGATTTTATTTTTTTGCTTCTTATTTTTAAGGGAACGTCCCCTCCAAAAAAATTGAGGGGGGCTCAGACCCAGCAAAGCAGTCAAAAACCATAGTAGGAACTTCTTCCCCAACCAAAATGTGAGGAACCCCCCCCAAGCCCCTCAAAAAACAAAAAATCAGCAGTGGTTCTCCCAGAGCCTCAGATATGGATGCCTGCAAAGCCTCTTTGGACATGCTGCCAGCTGGACCCTCATCAGCCACAGACACAGTCGTAATACAGAAATCCAACTACACAACTGGGTGAGCCTCCAGGATTGTAACAACCTCAGCAGAAACACCTGGCAGAAGAAGATTCCGATCACACCCATTTCACCTTCTTCTTCCCTAACATCTGACCCTCAGGGCAGGAGATTCCTTCCACTGTATCTTTACAGAGAAGCTTCAGACCCTGGTCCTCAAGATACAAAGAAATGGAAGAAAGTCTACTGCAAAGGGTTTTCAGAATGAACGCCTGACAAATGGAATAAGATGTATGGTCACGAGAAGTTCAAAGACAAAAAAAGACACTTATCGTGGTGGTCTTTATGGGGAATCTGTCTTGTACACAGGCATTTACCCTTCCTGGACGACATTAATCCCAAGGTGCACAAAAAATGTAAGATAAACAAAGTTCCCAACAGGGCACTTATCTGCAACTGCAACAGAAGTCAGCAAACAGGCACAGGTAGTCACTGGAAAATGAAAATGCATTCAACTGGTGGAAAACAGACACAGGTAAGCAGACCAATGGCAAAAAGATATGTTCAAACCAGCAGCAAAGTAATTCTGAATATCACCTTTATGCCCTATGCTACACAAAAAGCATTTGGTGACATTCAGCTTACCTTTTAAAAGCAACAAGTAGTCTTTGGTAGACTGGCCACACATTCGGGCTTCCACGACAGGGAATCCCATCTGTTAAGAATAATGCAGAAGTGAATGTAAGGACATCAATTTATAAATAAGAGAGCCAACAGCTCCTTTACAATTGCGTTTTGGTCTGTCTTTTCAGTTCCAAAAAACCTGCAGTTTTATCCCCATAGACACTGCTCCTCAAGCAAAGTCTGTGGCCTCTGTTCTTCCAGACTGCACAGACAGGAAGAGAAAATAGCAGACATCATGTGTTGCAGTATGGGAGGAATTAGAGAGAGAGAGATCCACCTCCATGGACAAGATGGAATCCCTTGTAAAGGGGGGAGGGAAAGTATTTCAACTGTCAAATGTGCCCCCCTCCGAATTATCTTCAGAACCCAGCGGTCTGAGACAATCTGATGTCACAAGGGGATGTGACGTTTCAGAGAAATGGAAAGGTTGCTGGGGAGGGGAAATTAACAGGCAGGCAGTCATGCTGAGAGGACTGTCCTTGATCATTAAAGGCTTTGGAGCTTCCTTTGTGTTGTTGTTTTAAAATTCTGTTTGCGGGTTCCTTACTGCTTAAATTACTTATCGGAAAAGAGAATTTTATTTCTTCTGAAAAAGGAGGGCTGAAAAATCTGAGATACTCTTTCATCCACCTTTCCCCTTTCATCACACCTTTTAAACACTTCAGCTGCAAAACCACAGCTGGTTCATTAAGTACCCAGAGATGGTCCATGAAATACAGCCCCCACCCCTTTACATACTTCTTAAATGTACAGATGTTAGCCTCCATTTTTCATAAAATTGTGGTTTTCTGGCAAAATCACTGGCAGGTTATTAAAGATTATAATCAGAAAATAATGACAAGCATTTGAGTTTTAGGCTTTATACCTTTAAGAAAATTCATGCTAATGCAAAATCTGATGTGCTATCAGCTTTCCAAGTTTGTAACAGCAATATTTAAAAATTGTTCTTATTTTTGGGCCTTTGCCCCCCCCATTATTTATGGCTTTGTCCAGATTTCTTCCTTTAAGAGGTTGAGAGGTATGGCGAACTATAAAAAAAATAGCAATTGGCTTCCTACAGATTCTGTACCATGCTTCTCTCAGCTCTTCAACTGAAAAGCAAAAAAGAACTTCCAGCATTTTAGTACATACTAAAACAATGAGTACCAAGGTCACACAGAAAAAACAATCAATAAAAACTAAAAGAAAAATCTAGCCAAGCTAGACGTTCCACTGTGTGATTCCTTGAAGCCTCTTGTGTTGGCAACATGGGATATATGCAAATGACCCCTGAAGGACATGAGGTGTTTCAGCTATATGGCAGTTATGAATGTCCATGACTTTTTTTCCTTTTTAAGTCTGTTATAAACAAATTCAGTTTGGCTTTATTGGCCTGAATTTGTCCATAACAGACATAAAAAGGAAAAAAAAAAAGTCATGGACATTCAGAACTGACATAGATGAAACACCCAATGTCCTTAAAGGGTCATTTGCATATATCAGAACCACAAAAGGAAGGCACAGTCCACGCAAAAGTATTTATTCTCTTTTCACACACTCTAGCAACTCGGCTGTTAAGCCTTCAAGGAGTACAAATACAATGCAACTTTCCTCATCCCATACATACTCACTCATTCAGTCAATTAAACAATTAATTAAATCAAATACCTCCAGTTAAGTTGTGTGTGTAAACCCTTGGGAACCAAGGTATCAAATTGCAAAGTAAAAAGTTTTTTTTTATACAACAATTTTTCTTTTACTGCTACAGGGTCTAAAAAAATAGACCCGACTTGTTCTAAAACACAACCTTGCAGCAGTTTAAAATTACTTGCATGAAATTCTTTAAAATGCATAGCTAAACAACTATCACAGTTAACTTTTTTAATGTCCCTTGTACGTTCATGAAGACGCACTTTAAACTTTCGTTTACTTTCACCTATGTAAGTTACATACACATTTCAAAATATACACGATTCCTTCTGTATTGCAAGTATAACATACATCAGGAAAAAATGTACAGAATTAATAGTAGGAAAGTTCTTTACAACATTAAAACAAATGGAACATTTCCCACACCTAAAAGTGCCATACCTGAAAATAATCTATGTATTCGTACTTCAGGCATTTCAAATTTACTGTGCACTATTATATCAGAAATACTATGGCCCTTTTTATAAGAAATCAAAAGTTTGTTTGCTAAACATTGTTCCAAAATACCATCTTTGAACAGCATAGGCCAACAGTAATGTAACATTTGCACAATCTGTTGACTTAGTACATTGTAGTCACAAAGTAAATCATCTTACCAGTGTGGTTGGCATTATTATTTCCTGCATCTCCCCTACCTCTTCTTTTATCAAAATCTATCGGCTCAATAAATGGAAATCCCTCATCATGTGTATTTATTGAGTTTCTTCTGCTAAGATATTCACCTTTATAACACTTAATTCTAACCATATTTAAAGCTTCTAACACTTCTGCCTTGTCATGTACTCTGTGTATAAACATTTTAACTGAATCTTGTATTTCTTCTTCAAAAATCTTTATCTACATTACACAACTCACTTATTCTCAGAAACTCAGTGTATGGTAAAGATGAAATTAAGTGGGGGAGAATGTCAGCTGGAAATGTGAACCGCCATTGAACTTTCTGTGAACTTTCTTACCAATGAATCCTATTTGTTCACCCCACAATTCCAAATCTAAAAAACTGACACTCTCACCTAACTGTAAGCCACTAAACTATAGACCAAACTAGTTATTATGTAACTGCTCAATGAAAATTGTTACCTGATCATTACCTCCCTACAAACAAAAATCAAATCATCAATGTATCTAAAATACCTAATGACATGTATTTGCATATATCCCATGTTGCCTCTAATAAAAGAGGTTTAAAGGAATCACACAGTGGAAAGTCTAGCTTGGCTAGATTTTTCTTTTAGTTAGCATTTTAGTACATAGAAAAGCACTGCTTCTGCAGGAACTCTCCATCAAGCCCTCTAATACTCGACACACAGTCCCCTTCGACCCTCACTTAGTACGCTACTTCTCAAATGCACAAAGGTCAAACAGAGCATGTTTATCCAAAGGAAACCATAAAACCTCAGATTTAGCATCCTCAGGAAGATTTTGAGAACAAAGCCAAGCAAATACCATAACAGATCCAGAAGCTGCAATTCTGGAGGAAGAATCAGCAGCATCATATATGTACTTTAAAATAAACTTAGTCACATAAGAAACAGCTGCCACAGAAGCATTTAATCAATTCTTTACCTCAGTGGAAAGGTTATTCATTAACTTTTGCACATTCTCAAAAGGTAATAAAAACTTAACTTTCAGAATTTTACACTATCAAGCTAGTATGTTAAAGTATTAGAAGAATACATTTTCCTCCCCAATTTATTCATTGGTTTCACATTCTTATCAGGGGGAACGGAGAGAGCAGCGATAACCTGTTTAGCAGAAGCAGGTTTGGGTCAAGAAAAAATTGCTGGATCCACTTCAGGATTAGAAAACAGGTACTTGCATGTTTGGGGTACCCTGTACAACTTTTCAGACTTCCTGGGGTCAGGTGGCTGACCATCAAGTAAGGAGAAGCAGTAAGAAAAACATTCTCTAATGTATGTAAGATAGGAGGGATAGTCACAGCTTTTGGCATCTCTAACTGTAATACATCATAATACATTTTTGTACTACAGCAGCATCATTCTCGTCCCACTGAAAAAGTTCCATCACAGACACAGTGTCAAAAAAGAAATCTCCTCAGCAGGAACATCTGACTAAATACTCACGTCAGAATGAGAGTACTCTAACTGAGATGAATTTCCTCAAGAACAACCATCCCCCTGCAATGTCTGCTCTTCTGACTGAAATTCTCCATCAGAAAGGGAAATAACTTTTCCTTTTCTTGCCTGAAGAATGAGTGTGCAAAGCAAAAAACATCAAGTTCCTTGGCAAATCCCAGTACCTCTACTCTGTCCACAGAAAGACAAACAAGAGACTGAAAGTTTTTCACAATAAGCATATTCTCCCTCAAAAAAGGACAGATTCCCATTAATCACTCTGGTCCCAGCTTCCACCTGTCCTTCCCAGCCAAGTAAAAATCCTACTCCAGACAAAAAAGAAGTTATGTACTCATCATAACATTCCATGTTTGTTGTCCATCTCGCCGTTCATTCTTACAAGGATGGGTTCGGAGCCGATTCTCGGCTCCAACTTGGCCGAATACATAGCTGAAAGTCTCAAACCTGGCTCGTGGCAAAAAGGTATCCCACAATGCAGTGGTGCAACAAATATATGCTATAACTAATAGAAGGTGAAACAAAGAACTCCTGAAGTTAATAAAAACATCCACCAGGTCCACAAGGACTCTTTGGGAGGAGGAAGGAGGGGGGTCCGTAAGAATGAATGGCGAGATGGACAACAAACATGGAATGTTATGGTTACAAGGATGGGACACAGCGTCCCTAGCACCTTTACCCTGGGTGGCTCACAGGAATACACCTTTAAGCACCATGGAACCAAAGGAGGCCCTGTCTCTGGAGGCCAAATCCACTTGTAATGCATGATAAAAGTATGTGGAGTGGTCCAAGTAGCTGCTGCACAGATATTATCCATGGGAATTCTGGCTTGAAAGGTAGATGACGTAGCCATTGCTCTAGTGGAATGAGCTTTCACTTTAAAAGGCAATTCTCTGTGATTTGAGGTATAAATGAATGTAATACAATTTGAAAGCCAATTGGAAAAAGTAGTTTTAGAAACTGAACTACCCTTTCTTGCATCAGAGAAGGATATGAATAGTTGGTCAGATTTTCTAAAGTCTTTTGTCCTATGCAAATAGAATCTGAGTTGTCTATGCATGCCTAGTTGATGTAATTTGATTTCTGCCTTGTTATGATTAGGCAAGAACACTGGAAGCTCTATATTGATTTATGTTGTTTGCAGAAGAGACTTTGGGTAGGAAAGAAGGATTAGTTCGCAAGGATACTCTGTCTGTATGAACAATCAAATATGGCGGTTTAATAGAAAGAGCTTGCAACTCTGATACTCTTCTAGCAGAAGTTATAGCCACTAGAAACAAGGTCTTCCAGGAAAGGAACTTGAGGTCTGAAGATGATGAGGACTCAAATCCCACGGAGAAAGGGGTTCCTTAAAGGGAGGTCTTAATAAGGAGGCACTTTTTAAGAAGGCTCTACACAGCCTGTGTGACATTAAATTGGAGACAGAATCACCAATGTGAAAATTTAATATTGCAGCGAGTTGAACCTTGATGGTTCCTGCAGCAGAACCTTGCTGGAAGAATTCCACCAAAAATTCCAAAATAGAATGGATAGGTGCAGAAAAAGGATCAATGTTCCTCTTTTGAGCCCAAAAGGAAAACCTTTTTCATTTGCTAGAATACAGATTTCTAGTGGAAGCTTTATGAGAGGACATTAAGATAGGTTTGACTGCAGGAGTGAAATTGTGAAGCCTGACTAAATTGGGAAGTGGAGCAGCCAAGTTGTCAATTTAAGGGTATGGAGAGAAGGATGAAGCTCCCCTGACATACGAGTCAGCAGATCTGGCACTAGGTCCAGAGTCCAAGGCTTCTCCTGAAGATGAGGGCAAAGGAAGGGGAACCAAACTTGGCGAGGCCAGTAAGGAGCAATGAGAATTATCCTGCTTCTCGAGTACTGTGCTTTTGAACTGACTCTGGGTATGAGGGGGAACAGAGGAAAAGCATACAGAAGTCCCGAGGGCCAATTGTGAGCAAGAGTGTCTCTCAGTGTCTCCCCCGGTGGGGGGATTAGGGTAAAGTATTTGCTGTACTTGGCATTCATGGGAGTGGCAAAGAGATTGCAGCACGGCTGACCCCATGTTCGGAAAATCATTTCTGCTACATTCTGATTGAGAGACCACTCGTGAGGCATTAAGAGTGCTCTGCTCAGCTTGTCCGCTATCACATTGGACTTCCCTGGAATGTGCATTGCTATTAGCACTGGGAAGAAACCATTACCAAACTCTTAGGGCCTCTCGACACAGGGGGCAAGATCTGGTTCCCCCCTGCTTATTTATGTACCAAACCACAGACATATTGTCTGACTGTATCGCAACTGTCCCTAGAGGGAGAGAGTCGTGAAGTACTTGCAACGCAAGAAGCACTGCTCTTATCGCTAGAACATTTATATGCAAGTGAGCCTCGTGTTCTTGCCATGTACCTTGGACTGTTCTTCCCAGATAATGCCCTCCCCACCCTATCTAGGAAGTGTCCACAGCTATGGGTTGATGTGTAACAAATGGAATCCCTATGGTCACATGAGTGGAGTGTATCCACCATCTTAAGTCTTTCTTGCATGATTCTGTTAATCTGATCAGGTGATCTTGGGAAGGAGGTGAAGTATCTGTTGTCTGAGTGCTACTACTCTTTCTGTTGGAAGACGTGCTACAATCGAGGTGGTGTCTAGATCTGCGCCTATAAATGTAATATGTTGACAAGACAACAAGGCAGATTTTTGAAAACTGACTAATACCCAGCTGATTGCAAATGTCCAAAGTTAGATCCCTGGCTTGTTGGAGTAGATAATTGGTGGTGGAAGACAGGAGCCAGTCATCTAGATAGGGAAACACTTGGAATCTTAGATGTCTCAGGCGAGTTGTGACTACTGCCATGCATTTGGTGAACACTCTGGGGGCTGTAGTGAGACCAAAGGGCAGAGCTCAGAACTGGTAATGACTGGCTCCCAGCTGGAAGCCTAAGTACCTTCTTGAAGCCTTGTCCATTTTTATGTGGTGCATCTTGATGATCTATTGAGCACATCCAATCGTCTTTCCCTAAAAAGGGAAGTATGGACTGCAGTGTTACCATTCAGAACTTTGACTTCTTGACAGATTCATTTAATTTGCTTAGGTCCAATATGGGCCTCCACGTCCCCTGTTCTTTTTGGCACCAAAAATAATCTTGAGTAAGTTCAAAATCCTATTTGATCTGTGGAGACTTCTTGGAGGACTCTTTTGTGCAGCAACTTTTGAATCTCTATGGTTGCTTGCTCCCTTAGATTAGGTTTAACATTTGGATTGTTCTGGTCTGTGGAACAGGATTGGAAAATGGGATGGAGTATCCTCTGGATATTATTTTTAGTACCCATTTGTGTTTTGTGATATTTTACCAGGCTTCTGGATACATGGATAAACATCCCCCAACTGCCTCCAGAGTAGAGCAGTTGAGCCTCCTTTCAGGAGTGCTGATAAGGGCGACCGCAAAAGGAATCATGGTCACCCTGGTTTTGCGGGCCCCCTCTGCCTCTGAGGCAACATCTACTATTATTGCCTCCCCCTCTGCCTCTGGGGAAGGAATCACCCAGTGTCTCCTGGAAAACTCTCTGGGATCTTTTGAACCACATTTTTCCACTCTTCTGGCCTTTAGGATAAGGTCTTGAAGGTACATAAAAATGTACTCCCAACAGCAGAGAGAGTTTTCCCTTCCTGTTCGCACTGGGTTAGAGTGTCTTTTACTTTGGATCCAAAGAGTGAGGAACCATCAAAAGGGAAGTAGACTTAAAGGGCTCCGCAAAATTGCACAAGCGCATCCAGGAGCGTCTCCTAAGGGAAACACCTGGCTGCCCTACTCGCTCCATCTGCTGCGTAGCATATGAGCATCATGGAGGATTTGTCAATGGAATTTAAGGTAGACAGCTGGGAGAAGACCTTCTCATTCACCCCCACAGCTAATGAACCTTGTAGAGCATCTCCTAGCTCTTTCAGGAGATCTCTTTGTAGCCTTGTAAAGTGGGATAGGTAATTCAGTGATCACAGTGAGAATGTCACTGATGAAAAAACATGCTTCCTGTATCTGTCCATCATTCAAAAGTCTTTATTTGGAGGAGGAACAGATGAGAAAGTCTCTGCAAGTTCCTTCTTGGTGGCTGCTGCCACCACCATAGCATCTACTGGTATCCCCTTGGTTAGAAAATCCTTTCCCGAAGGAGCTGACAAGAATTTGTTTGGCCACCGATAGACTGGCTCCTTAGTGCCAGGTGACTCCCACGCCTTTCGACTAACCAGGTCCATTAGCTCATTGAAAGGCGGAGATACCCAGGAGCCTGAAGGTTGAGATCCAAAAGCCTTCAGGTACACTGACTACTCATCAGAAGGGGTGGTGGTCTGCCAACTGCCTCTCTGCTTCACGATCTCTAGAATATTTGCAAATGAGATATCAGAGGACGACCATGGGGACCCTTCCCCCTCATCAAGGTCAGTGTCTGAACGGAGCGACGGACTCATCGGGGGAGTCTACATGCTTCCTCTTGTAAGTTCTCTTCCAAGGTAGCTCCTCAGAAGTATATTCTGGGGTGGCCTCGGAGGAGTGGGGTTTACCCACTGGGGGATCCTGAGGCTCTGGATCTCTGCTGCCCTGTGGAATGGGAGGTGCCAAGACAGTAGCCAGTGCCTTAGGGGGACGAGTACTAGTGTCATGCTGAATGGGAAGACAACACACTCCTCATCAGCTCAAAGGCAGATCCCGCTGGCTCCATAGACTCCCTCGTCTTCAAGGAAACAGAGGAAGGTACCAGAACCAATGAGATCAGGCCCAAGGCTGATGTTGGAGCCGAGCCAACCCGGGCCGATGACCCAAGGGGTAGACTCAGCACCGAAGATCAGGGCTGACTGGGGAACCCCAGCTCCCAGACTCCCCAGACGGCACCAAGAGAGTCGGAGCAGATGGCTCCGTGAATACCAAAGGGGGTCCTGGAACAGACGGATCCACAGTAAGAGGTACCAAGCACTCTGGCTCTGAAGGACCAGCTTGGCTCTGAGGAGGAACAACAGTGAGTATAACTGATACAGTAGGCACCAAGACCAAATGGGTGGGAGCAGAGAATAATTTAGTCAGTGCTGGCGACTTCAGGAGTCTGCACACCACCTGTTCCACATCATCGTCTGATAAGCTCCTGGTGGACTTGGAAGATAGGAATGGAAAGCGAGACCTGTGCAGAATTGGAGATCTTAATGTCGGCAAAATATCCATGGACCGGCTGTGAGTAGAGGTATCTTGCAGCTCTGAGGACTTTGGAGCCAAAGTCCAGGCTTGTCAACTAATATGACCTCCGATGGCTCTGAGGACTGTGGAGCCGATGAGGTAGTGGCCTTGGAAATTTTAGGTAGTTTGACTAGAGGCTCTGACTAAGCTGATGTTGCAGGTGAATGTCTTTTTTGAGACTTTTCCTTTTTAGAGGAAGAAGAACTATGGCTAGCTTCCTCAAAGGTTGGCTTTAAGAGCCCTTTCACAATCAGTTTGTTTCTCCTTTCTTGAAGTACTCTTGCACTGAAAGAGTGACAAAAAGTGCAGTCTTCTTGTAGGTGAATAGAACCAAGGTAATAAACGCATATAACATGTCCATCAGTGATGGACATTTTTTGTGAGCACTTATGGCATATTTTAAAGCTCGAAGGCTTATGTTCTCTCTCTTTTGGGTCTTTAGATATAGTAAAGATAAGACCGCAAAAGCAACAACAAGAAAAAAGTTGCTATTGAACAGCTAACGCTACACTGAACAGTAACTACAGGAAACACAAGGAAAAGACAACCAGGGAGAAAAAAATAGGGCCTCTAACTTAAACAGTCCTATTTTCTAAACAAGACAACAATTAAATACAAGCCCTCTAACTTAAATGGGCAAATAGCTCTCTAACTTAAACGAGCTACTGAAGAACTTAACAGACAAAACAAAAACCACTACAAGGGATACCAGTACGCCTACAAGGCAATGGCAAAAGCCATGCTAAAAGGATGAAACTATCACTAATAGTAATGCAATAAAATGCACAATGAATTAAATATAATTAAAAGATAAGCTATCTAATAACAAATATAACAGTTTAGAGAAAAAATAAGAGAAAATTTGTCACAACTTAGCCATGGTCAAGATCAGCACATCCAACCTTGTAAAGCGGCAAATGAGATCTGGGTAATTGCACCACTGTATTGTGGGATATCTTCCTGCCACAAGCCAGGTTTGAGACTTTCAGCTATGTATTTGGCCGAGTTGGAGCAGAGAATCAGCTCCGAACCCACCATTGTAAGAATGAAGGTGAGATAGGGCAACATAACATCAAAAGTTACTATTACCTTGCTCACCAAAGGCACCCGTACAGATGCAGAGGATGCCTTTTAACCTGGTTTTTGACAGCTGAAAAAAGCTATACCAAGAGGACTGGGGGAAAAGATGGGCAGTATGAAAAACAAGTGGCCACAGTACTATTACCCACCAGCAGCTGAGGACTTAAGACCTGAAGACTCCTTTAAAACTTTTTTCTTCTTGCATGCAAGGGAAGGCACTACCATGGAGAGCGGAGGTTACTCCACAGGTAAGCTAAGGAACATACATCCAGCACAGGGAATGAAGCCTGGATGCATCTGTAATTTATAAAGCAAAGAACAAGTGGTGCATGTAATCCAATGAGTCCCCAAAAGCACAGAATCCCGATACAAGCACACACATGTTTACAATAAAAGTAAAATTTATGTGAAAAGTAAAACTCTACCTTACAGAAAGCACATACAGGCACTTGCATAACAATTCCCTTAGAGAAAAACGCACATTTTCTTTAAAACATAAAAATTAGTGGGAGGATTTTCCCCAAGGGTAACTTATGTGCCCACCTCTTCAAGATCATTACCAGCCCCAAGGAATGTTCTCTTCAGTAACAAAAAAAACTCTCTGAAGATTTTTGCACTCCAACAGTCTTTCATGAAGCTTTGCTCTAGCTTCTGATAGTCGGAAGTAAGTCGTAGGCACCCTTAGCTTCTGGAAGCTGACCAGCTGCAGCTGAGTAGGACTCGTATCTTAAGCTACTCCAACAGTGATTTATGTTTGAAAATTAGAGTTTATCACTACACCCTTTATTTTATCGTCATTTTTTTTTTATAGCCTGAAAAAATTCAGACTGTCTCAAAATTATAACAACGCAGAAATATCTTTTTCTGGATTTAAGTACAAAATAATATCTGCATATAAGGCTATTCCTTCTGGATTATCATTTTGTTAATGACAAGTGTGAAGATTGGGTGAAGATAGGCGAAGGCTGCCAGCCTAGCCAGATACAATTTTGGAGATAATTCTGCCATCTGTAAAGGCTTGTTGTCTTAAATGGTAAAAATAGTGTTACATGTGGAACTGAAAAAACATGTAACAACAGTGCACTCTACTGACCAAGTAAAGCATTTTGTGACCTTTTGATGTAAACACGGCTCCGGCCAGTCTAGATGAAGGAATTCTTGCTATTGTTTTAAGGCCAGAGTTAATGGCCAGAATTTGCATGCATAAATGTCCTTTATTGCTCTGGTTTCTGCCCAGAGGTGAAGAATGTAAATGTAGTTTCTGCTAGTCTGGAAACCCAGGGAATTGTGAAAAATGATGCAATGTGAATGAGGAATGTGATTTTAAAAACAGACAGAATCAGAGAGCATTAAGCATTTTTGTCTGGACCACCCAACTCATCAGCACTCTGCCTTTGCTCTATATGTAAGTTATCTTAGACTTGTGTTTTCTCTTAGAAATAGCTAGAAACTAGAAAGATTAGACCAAGTGTTTTTCTGTGATGTCAGAACTGTACTACTGAAATATTTGAAGTATTTCTCTGTGATCTCTGAACTCCTGACTAGCACTGTGTAGTAAAAAGTATTGTCTTGTGTTTTGACTATTTGTTATTAAATATTTTTAAAACCCTTTCAACTGTGGCTGTTTTTGTAGAGATAATTTAAGCTCTGTAGAGTAGTTTCATGCCTTTGGTAAAATTGTACAAAGCCACTCTAATAGCTTTAGCCATGGGCTATACTACCAATTGGATAATAACACTGCACAGTAATAATTGGACACCCTTTTAAGGGGCTTTGAGTACCTTATAAATATTAGTGGGTGGGGGCAGCTGGTACTACCATATAGTCTGGTAAAAGTAGCACAGCTGGGGAACCTGTGCCAACCTTCCCCAGGAGTGTCTATGTGATTGTATAAACTCTTCTCAAAGTGTGTGTCAGCTACTTGGGCAGGGACACGAAGCACTGGTTGGACAGAGAGGGTTAGTTTGCCCACTAGGCTGAGATCTGGACCCTATAGCTGTGCCAATAGGGAGTCTTATTGGGGACCTGGAGAGCAAGGGAGTGACCAACCCCAGACTGACTGTGATCTCTGTGTGCTCTTAAAAGAAATTGCACTTTACTGTGTGTATTTGTTATCCTTTCCTCCTATATGAGACGCCCCTCACTGGTGTTAGTGGTGAGGATTGAGGGGCCTTGATTGCTGGGCCAGGGCACGGGCTTCAGAAGTATTTTTCTCCCCTCCACAAAGCCACTCTGATCCATATCTATCAATTCTGACCACACCTTAGCCATTCTTTTAGATAATATAGACAAACACTTTATAAATCATAGTTCACAACTGAAACTGCTCTATCAAATTTGAATTCAAAGAGTCTTTGCCCTCTTTGACTAGTACAGCCAACACAGCTTTCTTCCAATATACTTCTACTGTCCCTCCTTCTAAAATACTGTCAAACAAAACCTTCCAGCTCTTTATCACTTGTTTTTTCCCTCCAAGCTTCCAAATTTCCATAGTTATACCATCTGTTCCTGGAAACGTTCCTCTATTTATTATACATCACCATTTTCTCTCATCTGTTCCAGTCTTGCATATTACTTATTTAGCCTCATTTTCCTCTAACCTTGGCATATTTAAGTATTCCATAAATCTTTCCAATTGTCTTTTCCTGGTTCCCCAATTCCTCCAATCAACACATACCTTCATAGAATTTTCAAAACATTGCTAACACCATTTTTCTAGTCATAGGCTCCCTTTGTTATGTCATTGGGCTAACAGGGTTTTGTAAGTAACATTGACATTTCTAAACTTATGAATATTATCCAAAGAACTCTTATTTTACCTTTAGCACTAAGCAACTGGTCCTTTTGATGTTCTGTAAGACTCACTTTCATCTGCAATACTTTAACATCTGATAATCCCACTACATAATTCCGATTACTTTCTTCCCATGCGTCTCATTTCTACAACACTTAAATTTTATTTTCATTTTATCCCATTCCTCAGTTACCCCTTAAGAAATCTGTACATTTTCTGCCAATTCTTCAATTGTTTTCACTATCCATTCCTTAAAATCCTCTTTTTTTTAAATGTAAGAAAGAAGGCGGCAATTTACTTGATTATTCTGCATCTTTTTTTAAGACGTTACTGGTGAATGTCCTAAGATACATAGTTACTGGATACATTTTAAAACTTTAAAATTAAATACCCAATCTTTTGTGAAATACAGTTCCTCCCTAATCTTGCCCAGCTACATAACCTTGATGAATAACAAATTCTGCCTGCATCTCTGCTAGTAATTTTGCATATTCCATTCTAAATATTTTCACAAATTTTGTCAAAAGTCTACCCTCTTTTGTTATATTTTTCCTTCTAGGTCTCCAGTACAGCTTCACTACTGCATATCAGATTGTAGCACCCACCCATGAAATAATATTCCTTGCTGAAAGCTAACAACCTCTCCCATAATTCTCTTATGCTCTTTAACAGTAGTTCTAGGTGGAATATAAATACATGGCATAGTAATCCTCTTTCCTTGCTACTAACCCCTTATTCCCACAAGTCTGACCTTGTTGTCTTTCTTCTCTCCTCCTCTGTCATTATTGGAGACCCTCTAGAAATTTGTATCATTATCCCCCTTTTCCTCTGTCCCTGACACTCTACTGAATAACCATTTTAGAATCCTTTATTTGCCAAATTCACATGTTTGTTTCTAAGTGCATTTCCTGTAACACTGCAATTTGTACCCTACACTTCTGAATATAATTCAATACTTTTTGCTTCTTGTCAGAAGACCTCAAACAGGAGACAGATCTCAGAAAGTGTCCTCAGATAGCATCACTCTTAGTACACATCCTTGTGGGACTCCAGTGTTAAGTCCCTTGCTGTTCACCCTAACACATGATTGTACAGCCAGATACAATACAAACCACATCAAGTTTGATTATAACAGTGGTGAGCCTCATACGTAACGACAATGAAACAGCATACAGATATGAGGTGGAATAACTGATTACCTGGTGTGGAAATAACTTGACACTAAACATAAACAAGACAAAAGAGAGAACTGTGGACTACAGGAAAAATCACAAGGAATCTTCTCCCCTTACCATCAGTGGGGAAACAGTGGAAAGTGTGAGAACCATGAAGTTTCTGGGAGTGCACACTGATGACGACTTGTCTTGGAACACACATACAAATGCCATAGTGAAGAAAATGCTCTAGAGATTGCACTTTTTGAGAAGGTTGAGGAGAGTGAATCTCCCATCAACATTTCTACCTTCTACATAGGTATTATAGAAAGCATCCTGATGACCAGCCTCGTAGTATGGTATGGAAGCTGCTCTACCTCTAACAGAAATCCCTCCAGAGAGTGGTGAAGACAGTCAAGAGGATCATCAAGACCACCTTACCATCTATCCATGACTTGTACTTAGACATATCTCGGCAGGGCCAGAGAAATAATTAAAGACTGCACTCACCATGCTTATAGACTGCTCCTGCATCTATTACCCAGAAAGTGCTTTCAATGCATACATTGTAGCACAATGAGATTCAGGAACAATTTCTTCCCTAATGTCATCAGGCTGCTGAACTCTAGTAACAACAATGCACCATGACGGCCGTCTGGGTCAGTAGAAACTGTAGGAGTTTGTCTCATATTGTGCATTAACCTGGTTATCAGTCTCATCCAATACTTAATGCAATATTCACCATGACTGTTAACTTATTGACCATCTAGAGCAGTAGCAATGTAGTAAAATACCTCTTCTTTCAGTGCAATACATGTTATGAATTTGTAAATTAACCATAACGCAATACTCTTAAGGTCCATAGTGCATTACTCTAATGTTTACAATGCAGTACTTAAATGTCTCCTTCTATACAAGGATCAATGCAATGTCTTAACCAAGTACCTGTGCAATACTAAAGTCTTATGCAAGTAAGGGCTCACTGCGAAAAGTGTTAAAATGTGTTTCTAATTATGTGCAGTATTAGTCTGTCTACCTGCATGTAAATAATGTAACAGCTAGGGGTTGTATGTGTAAAGGTCTGTGAAAATAGTCTGTATGTTGTCTGCATATTGAGTCCAGAGACACAGAATTTCATTCAGTTTTTGCACTTGTGTGATTTCTGAATGATTAAGTTTACTATGACTTTGTCCATACCTACAATGTAATTCACATTCCATGATATGATTGATAAGATGCTTTTACTTTCACATACTCAACAGGACAGTTTTTTGAACAGGTTTGCCATCTGTAACTTGCATGCATACATGCATGAAGTTTGGCAAGCTGAACCTATATGCAATCATACTTTGCTGTCTTTGTTTAGACCCATGTCACATTTTCCCAGTCTTTTCGTTTCAATTAAAACAATTGCATTTTTAATTCCCCAATCCCTTTTAACTCCCAGCATACACTTTCCATAAAGGGAAACTAATCCTCCATATAAGGGCAAATGCCCCAATAGACAACTATACCCACAAGTTTTACCCTTTTAAAATTAAGGTTTTTATCATACTGAGAATGCATATTCCAGCCTGTGGTCCTCCCTACACCCACACTATTTTTGTCCCACCTCAACTTTCCTTCCAGGTGTGAAAAACAACTTGCATATTCTCAGTTAACGGATTATTGGCCTTAAAAGAGTGGCCTAGTTACCATCAAATTAATAACTGTGCATTGTGATTTATACTGAAGTGATTGATGCTACTAGGAAGGAATCTGCTTGTATTCTCCCAATATATCAGGCTTCATTTATTTTCTCTGTACTGCTTTTTACTTCTAAGCACTAATAGGTTTCATAGGTTCATACTAGGCTATCTGCCCAAGGGCATTTATAAGCCTAGCCCATAGTTATGTGGCTTTCGCCACCCCTTTAGTTTGAATAAAAACTATGCCTATTATTTTGCTGTGCCTCTGTCAAGCAGTGACACTGAAGTAATCCCTGGGGTATATCTGCGATCTCCCATCCATTGGTCAAGATTCCTCTTGAACAAGGCCAGCGAGGTGCTCTGCCTCACATGTACCGGGATTTTGTTCCACAGCATGGGGAGTCTCTGGGTGATGAATCTGTCCCTCCAGCACATTCTATTTATAACCGTGTCAAGGTTTAAGTCTCCCGCCCTTGTGGTTCTGAGGGATCTAGATTTTTTGAGGTGAAGCATATTCATCAAATCTGGGTTTGACATGGCCTTATATGTCAGGCACAGGTCACCTCTGAGCAAGCGGTATGAGACTGAATAGAGCTGGAGTTCTTTCAGTCGGGCAGCATAAGACATATTTTTGAGACCCTTTATCCTTTTGGTGAGGAACTTTTGGGGCCTTTCAAGCTGCAGCAGGTGTCAGGTCAGATACATTCCGAACGGGGCATTGTACTCAATCATAGGTCTAATGAGTGATGAGTACAGGGGGACGATGACCTCCCTTGATCTAGATGTGAATCCCTTCATGATCAAGTGGGCAATATAGAAGGTTTTCCTAACCACTTTAGCAACATGAGTGTCAAACGAAAGGCTACTGTCAACCTGGGTCCCCAGGTCCCTGATGACTTCTTCTGTGCTCAGTAGATTGCCACCTATATGATAGCTAGGGGTAACCTTGTTTTTCCCGAAGGGTATGACTATGCATTTCTTGGCGTTTAATTTTAGGCCATGGCTCTGGCACCAGTTATCCGTTTCTGTGAGATCCTTCTGAAGGATATCTGTGTCAGATGTGTTTTCGACTATGGTGCCCAGTTTGCAGTCATCTGCAAACTTTGTCAGCCATAACCCTCCTGTGTTTGCTTGTACTTCAGAAAAGTAGATGCCGAACAAGAGTGGACCCAGGACTGAGCCCTGTGGGACACCACTAGTGACAGGCTTTGAGTCTGACATGGCTCCAGCAACTCTGACCCTGTGGGTTCTGTCACTTAGCCAGTTTGCAACCCATCTTGTGATGTATGGGTTTACATTCAAGCTGATGAGTTTTTCGATGATACCTGAGTGGGGTATTGTGTCGAAGGCCTTTGCCAGGTTGAGGTAGGCTGTATGGACTGCCTTTCCTTCATCAATGGCCTTGGTGACTGTCTCGAAAAAGTCAACCAAGTTTAAGAGGCAGGATCTGCCTTTGACAAAGCCAAACTGGGTTGGATCCAAAGTCTGTAAGTTCCCTATGTCTTTATTTATGAGTTCCATTATGATCCTCTCCATGACTTTGCAGATAAGGCTTGTCAAGCTAATGGGGCAGTAATTTCCAGGGTCGGTGGAGGCACCGCCCTTATGAAGTGGGACCACAGTCGCCGTGCGCCACTCCTTGGGTACGTATCCTGAGGTGAGGCTAAGATTAAACAGCTGTCCTAACTGTGGGTTTAATTCCTCGTTGAGTTCGTGAAGCACACAGCTGGGAACACCATCCGGTCCCATGGATGCTGTGTTTTTTGCCTTAGTGAGAGCAGTTCTCACCTGGGCGTTGGAGATGTTTGGGGAGCTACAATCCTCTGGTATAGATATCTCTCCTTTGGGGGGGGGGAGTTTGCACTGAACCTGTCAGCCAGTATGTTGGCAATGTGTAAAGGTTCAGTAATTTTCACATCATTTTGAACTAATTCTGAGCATATCTGGGAGTTTCCTCCTAGGTTTCTAACATAGCTAAAGAAGGCCTTATAATTGTCTTTTGAGTCCTTGGCGATTTTTCTCTCAAAATTTGCCTTGGATGATTTTATGAGGGCTCTTAGTTTTTTACTTATGATGATCAAAGATGTCTTACCTTTCAAGGATTTTGCTCTATCTTGTAGTAGCTTCCTCCTTTTGTTGTAGAGCTTGTTTATGGCTGGGGTCCACCAGACTGGACGCTTGCCTTTGGTACAGAGAGTCTTAGTTTTGTTTGGGATAGCCTGATCCATGCAGTCCTGTAGGTGCTGGTAGAAGGCATTTGTAAGTGATTCAGCGGTTTGAGTAATGTTTACCACTGGTTCAGGGGCCTTAAAGGAGACCACACTAGTTTTTAGAAGTGCAAAGTCGGCTTTTGAGAAGTTTTTCACTGTGGTCTTTTTTGTTTCAGGTGGGGGCGGGATGAGAACCTCCAGCGAGATTAGTTTATGATCTGATCTCACCAGTGAGGGGTATACTTCCGGTGTTGAACATTTTGATCCCATGTTCGTGATGATGAGATCAAGTATGTTTTCTCCTCTTGTGGGGATGGTGACTAGTTGCTCCATGGCATTTGAGTTTATGAACTCCAGGAATCTTTGGGTTAGAGTGTTTGGGCTTGAGTAGTGTTCCCAGTCTATATTAGGGTAGTTGAAGTCACCTAGTATGATGGTGTTTGGAGATACATTTATCCCCTCCAATGTTTTCAGGAAGGCCATATGGGGTTCCTGAGTTTGAGAGGGTGGCCTGTAACATGCTACAAATTGCAGAGCAGTCTTGCCTATGGTTAATTGCACCTGGATGGTCTCTGATGCATCGTGCATTGCCACCAACCTTGAGGTGTGGGTGTCCTTTATGAATATGGACACCCCCCCTCCTTTCTTGGTGTTGTCCGGATTTTGGGGCCGGAACGCATGATATGAGGTGAAACCTGTTAGTGCTGGGGTGCTCTCAGGAGCCTTGAACCAGGTTTCTGTCACAGCACAGACATCGATGTTCTCCATATTGAGAAGGGCCTCGAGTGCGTGCATCTTGAGACTGAGACTTCTGGCGTTGAGCAGCATTACCCTTAGTTTTTTTTTCTTTTTGGTGTTCTAGGGTGGTAGGTTTAGAATTTGAGCCTTGCCTAAAAAAGGCACTATGGGGTGGCAAGAGCCTTTGCCAATATCCGGAAGCCCAGGGGCGTGCAAGCTGTCCCTTGCGAAGCAGTGTGGCTTGTCCAGTATGTCATCCCAGGCAGACAGACATTGGATCCCCTTTGAATGACACCAGAATTTAAGCCAATTATTAAAGCTGATCATCTTATCACTGTATTGTGGCATCATTCTAGGTGAAGGTAGGATACTGCTCAAGGTCAGGGTCATACCTGCCTGGGCTACATAATCAGAGAGCTCCTCGATGTCCCTTTTCATGTAGTCCAAGGAGGTACGTCTCAGGTCGTTGACACCAGCGTGGACAATGACTGAGTCGTACTTGTACCTGCTGTTGAGAGACCTGAGTGCTTGCGTTATGTGGCGGATTCTAGCGCCCGACAGGCAGCTTACTGTGACCTTCTCCTTACTCAGTCTGGTGAGTGGGACGTCAGTGTGTCTGACTATGGAGTCACCAATGACAAGTGTGTCTGGCATTGTGTTTGGCCTTAAGGGTTGTGACTGTTTGACACTCTGACTGTGTGGTCTATGTGTTGCATGTGTTGGGTCCTGAGGTGGTAGTTGTTTGGGTGTCTGCTTTGGTGGCCTCTGCTGTTTTGGTAAATTTTTGATCAGAGCCTCCGAGTATGTCTTTGTGTGATTATGTGTATGATTTGAAGTTGTGATGGTACTATGTGTGACTGGGTATGTATTGTGTGTGGTTTCCTTCTCCTCCTGTCTGGTCTTGCCAGTCCTATGTTGAGAGCGCTCCGCCTCCAGTTTGGCCGTATAGTTGCATCTCTTGCATGCATTTGTGTTTTGTGGGAGAAGGAGAGGATTGTCTGTGTACATGAGGCAATTGTAACATTGCCTCAATATTCCCAGGTTCACCAGTTGAGCAGGAGAGGACACTAGCAACTGATCCCTCGACATACTAGAAGTAGTAGATAAAAAGACTTTCAAAGGACTCCGGGGGAAGTGGTTTTAGGCTGGTGGGGTACTATCTATAATAAGAGTGCTTTATCAAGGTGCAAGTACTGTAGGAGTAAGTGCTAGGCTTACAGATAGAGAATAGTCTACTTGGGAATCAAGTAGAGATGAACCTTTCAGTTATAGGTTACGCAGGTTAGATCAGCAGTACAGCTCAAGGAAGGTAGTTTTTAGGGAAAATTTGAAGAGTGTAATTTAGGTGGCCCGAATAGTTTAACCTTATTTAACCGCCGCTGCTCGTGTGCAACAGTGGCAACTCCGCGCTAAATCGCGCAAATGCGCGTTTTATATCAGGGGGCTGAAAAAAGCTAGGAACTGGCCCAAAACAACCAATAGACTACAAGTTTCTGGCTGAAACCTCACAAAACTGGACCAACAGGCAGCTCAATGCTTCCCACTCCCACTGGTAAGCAAGGGAACTTCCTACTTCCAAATTAGGCAAAGAATCAGTAACAGGAACTACAAACAAAGTCCAGGGATCAGCAACTCTGAAACTGGACTACTCTAGCTCAGTAAGGCGGGAAAAACAAGATATATATATTTTTTTTTTTTTCAGAAACAAGCAGAAACAGATACAGTAGACACTTTTAAATGCTATAAATTGGCTATCACAGCCTACAGAAACAATTTGCAACAATTACAGACTTTAAAAGTAACAAAATGAGAATTCAAGTGCAATAACTGAATAAATGCAGAAAAACAAATACAATGTATCAGCAAGCAGGCGAAATACAGTCGCTAGGTAATTAGAAGTGGAAAGCCACAAAAAATATACTTAAATCAGGTAAAGTCGCTTTTTTAGCTCTCTGAAGCCTGGATTACTCTGCTGGCCACCACGAGGATCTGTGCTGAGTAGGTACTGTTCCCCATACAGATGCCTCAAAGTTCACAGATTAGCCATTTTCTAATTCATTGTCTATGCCTGCAGACAATTTGCTTGTAACTGCAGAGTCCTGCAATGAAATAAAACCAGCTAATGGTTTTGCAATTGCCTGCCAAAGCTCATCTCAAATGCATGAAAACAATAATTTTACATGATTTTTTGTGTACACTTCCATCTGCATGCATAACACCAGGGGACCCACTACAATTTATTACACACACAGAAGAAGCTTTACTTCCACCTCTTCCCCTGTACAATCCAAGATCACAGTATTATACAAGCTTTACTTCTACCTCTTCCTCTGTACAATCCAAGATCACATCTCTTCCTCTGCACAATCCAAGATCACATCATTACACTGGCTACATCTAGCCTTTACCTTTTAACGTTATAAACTCAGATACACTACAGCTGAAAAGAAAAAGTAATTTCTAACTTTAATATCAGTGGCATTTATAGCAGTAACTGACAATACCACACATTAACAGCACCTCTTCGTACTGTACAGTACTTTACAGTATAACATGCACTTGACTTCAAGAAATTTATCATACACATTACTTAAAAAAAAAAAAAAAAAAAAAAAAAAATTTAATTCAAAGTTTCATCTTTAGTATAAATCCCACAAGTGTAATGAAGGTACTATCAGTTTAACACAATCCACAAACTTCTGTTTTTTTTTTCCTTCCAGCACAATTCTTATGTACAAACTGTATATCCACTTCATTTCCTATTTTCACATTCTTGCTGGCTTCTTCCTATTCTCGAACACACAATACTTGTTCTGGTTCAAGTCCAAGGTACTCCTTGTTTTTCTAGCCATCTCTCAAAGCTTTTTTTCCTGTCTCAAAATAATTCTACTTTGGAACAATGGAAGAGGTTTTACTGGCAATTTTTGCCTATGTGCTGTACCATCACCAGAGGAAAGAGAAGCAGAACCGCTCTAACTTGCTGGCTCACTTTTTGCTGGGTAAACTTTTTTTATATCCTCCTTTACCTGTTCTGCATCCAAAAACATATTTTCTCCTTCATAATAAGAATTTTAAAGATAGCTGGAAACAGCAGCTTGAACCTCACACCTGCCTCCCAACATCCCCCGACTACAGGGATATGGCACATCGCTTCTGCTTGGTGTGCAGTGAATAACCATTTTCCATGAACACTTTGTGTAACTGAAAATACTTAACCCTTCTGAAAGTTTTTCTCAGAAGTAGCTCCTTGTACATATATAACTTTGTTTTTACTACGAGAGGTCTTGGCTTCTTTCTCGTGGCCAAATGTGGTGCATACACAGTATGCCCTTTCAAGTAACAAATTCTGCTGTAGAACACCAGACCAGTTGCAAGTTTGCACGTTCATAAAATTACTACAATATGTTCCTTCCAGTTTCTCTGGTACAGCAAAAAATCACAGGTTTTCTCTGCAAACTCTGTATTGTAGTTCTATTTTTTTAAACAATTCTTCTTGAGAAGCCTCATATTCTACCAGTCCTTCCCAGCCTCTGATTTCTGTAGTTTTATCAGCTCATTTGAATAGCTAGTTAAAACTTTTTCTACTTTCCCAACCTTTTGTCATTTGACTGCATGCATTTCTCCAGTGTCTTACTTAATTTTAAACACCTCTAAATGCATCCAATTTATTTTTTCTTCTATTGAGGCAAAAACCTCAACTGCTTTTTTGATGAAAAGCTGCAAAGTTCTTTCACGCCAGATTTTTTTATTCTTTTCTAATTGATTTTCTCTAACCTTCTCCAGATTTCTTCTGTAGGACACCCAGGAAGTAGTGACTAATTAGTAACTGAATTTTACCTAAACAAATGGATTTTGTTGGCTGTTTTCCCAAAGTTTTGGTTTCCACACTGGAAGAGCTCCAAGCAGCCTGCTGATCAGTGTGCAGCCACCTTGGAAGTCAACATGAATCAGTTACGGAGTTATATTGTCAGATGTCATAAGGAAAGAATGGTTAGAAAAGGGAGGATGGCCACACTCAAAATCAGAATTAGCTCATTTGCCACAGGAAAGGCAAATGTTATTGAACTCAATGTCCAGTTAAGACTAATTGGTTCAAAATAAAGGCCTGCAAGCAAAATAAGGGTGAAAGCATTGCAGACTATATGGGCAGGTTAGTGACAGTGTCACAGAGATATAAAAGCACTGAAGATGCTACTACAAAAGCCTCTCAGATTATTACTGGAGCTTTTGTACAGGGACGCTTACCTAAAATCAAGGAACATTTTTTTGGAAGTAGCATGGGCTGGGTAGGAAAAGATATTAAAGATGTGATGTCAGTTGCTCAACACTGAGAACTCGAGACAGAAAATGAAGCAATTGATAAACTAATGACACTACAGCTACAGATTTATCATTAATCTTCTGAAAAATAAAATAAAGGGAAAAGAAGGGGAAAAGGGCAAGGCAGAGGGCATGAAGCACTTCAGAAAAATACTGTAGGAAGAGGTGGTGTATTCTCAAGGTTGAATCCTTCTGTTTTTCCTGCAAAAACCCAGGACACTGGAAAGAGCAGTTTCCTAAACATTCACCTCCCCAGTTACAGGGTGCACAAGGCACAAAGATGAGAGTCAGCCTGTGTGACCCCAACCCCCATCAAATCAGGCATAGTGAAATAGCCTGGGGAACAGCAACCTAGCTGTTACCCCTCTTCTGCTTATATTTATTAAGCATGTTACATATGGTCCTGCTTTAATGTACCCAATGAAAGCCTGGTAATCACTCGTGTTGCTAAATCTGTACTGAGAATACAAGAGCTTCACAAGACTCGGCACTTTTCTTCTTCTAGAATAAATCAATACAAATTACTATTGACTGCTACAGATATTTCTTTATATGTGTGTAAATGTTAAACCCTGTGTCTTTGCTTCCAACTATTCAGGATAGCAAACCTCAGAACTGTACCCAAGTGAAAGAAATGTATTCAAAGCCTAGAACAGACTTAAAAAGCATTGTCCTTCAAAACCCAAATATGACTAACATATGAGCCATCTGCAAATAAAGAGACTGACATGGAAACAAGTTTTGTTGAAGGAAATGATCAAATGGGGTTGGATCTTTCATGGCACAAAAGGATTGACATAGATCTCCACAGAGGATTCTGTAAGAGTCCGAGTACAGACAAAGGGCTGCCAGTCTCACCTGATAACTAAGACTTTTCAGGCTACTGATCTGCTTAGTTATGAATCTCAGATATCTCTCAAGCTGTGTGATATGTTTAAACATAAGCAAAAAGGGGAGCAACATTCAATAATTGATCTGATAAGCTATGGATAAAGGGGAATTAAGACTTCTTTGGATCTAGTGGAGATGTCTTTGAAAATTAGATTGGCCAGATAAAAAAACTTTCCAAACTACTGTGGAGACATGATGATGATGATGATGATAAGGAATCATCAACACACTACCCAGATCATTTGCTCCCCTCCAATCAAACTCTGTGGTAAGTGAAACTGTTTTAACAAAAAACTATGTTCCATTCTTTTTTACATTTAATTTGAGACCATTGTCCTTACATCAACTGTTACCATGGTCTAAGCAATGTTGGAACAATTCAAGTCAGATGAAGAGCAAATAACCACCAAGTTTTAACCATCCATAAAAATTAATCATAGTCCAGAACAGCTGGCCTGAAAGTCTGAGAAATGTGTGCCAGACAGGAGGAGGCCCAAAACTGAGTCCTGTGGTACACCACTGATAACTGTTTTGCTTTCAGCAGTGGCACCTGCTACTTTAACCACGTGTTCTACCAGACAACAAGCAGTTAGAGAGGTCCAAAAAGATCAAAATCCACAGAGGAGGAAACCGGAATCAGCAAAAATACACTTTTATTGAATGGCCATAAACACAGTGAAAACGAGCGCTTTCGCTCGGTTAATACCAAGCTTTCTCATGATAAAGATAAAATTCAAATAGCGTCTATATATAGACAGTGTCAAATCACATGTTCAAATAATTAACATAATTAATAAAAAATGAATAAAAATCAACTCTTTTGAGTAAAATAAACTATAAACAAAATTATTATCTTGAGAAAGCTCGGTATTAACAGAGCAAAAGCGCTTGTTTTCACTGTGTTTGTGGCCATTCAATAAAAGTGTATTTTTGCTGATTCCGGTTTCCTCCTCTGTGGATTTTGATCTTTTTGGACTTGTCTGACTTAGTGTTTTTTTCTCAGCGTTTGTGTGTTTCCATGGCCGAGGAAGCTGTTTCGGATAATTTTGCTGACACTCCCCAGCTCTAGAGAGATGACCGTGAGGACATTCCAGTCACACGCTCCGAATTTAATCAAGTTCTATCTTTACTTACACAACTCACCAATATCTTAAGTACAAACAAAGATAACTTTATCCCTGGGTTGTCTGGTGATCAGCAGCCTGATTCGGAGCTAAGAAGGAAGTTAACACAAAACAAGGCAAGAGGAACAACAAACATCTCGCACCTTGAACTTCCGGGGAATGCAGTTTCTGCCGGGGCTCCTAACCATGAGCAGGCTGTGTGTACACAGGCACAGCAGATGAACAAACCAGCCTCACAGCCCAAGGATTTTAATTTTAACGTATGGGCTGTATGGCAATTTCTGTTTAATCAAGGTATTGTAACTCCCAATGTTGACTTTAACATCGAGCAGGATTTTAAAGATTTGAGAGACAAGCTCTATGCTTACAAGAGCAATCAGTTGGAAATAGACTATTTGAAGGAGTGTGTGAATGCTAAGCGTGTACCAAAGGGTTTACACTGTTACAGGTTTCCAAATAATGTACAACCGGGAACCTCTTATCACAATAAACTGTGAAATTTTTGATAGAGCAGGTTTAGAGGTTTTTAATGTTATGATTTCTGAATATGAGGTGAAGGCCGATATTCTTATGAGGGAGTTGAATGTTTTGAATGATGCTTTGGTCAATGATAGTAATTTAAGTGTAAAAACCAATTATGACAATGTTTTTCATGAAGTGGACCAGTTTTGTGTCAAGATCCTTAATCGTAAGATACGTAAATTAGAAAAGGATTTAATTGAATATAGGGAGGGAATGGCTTACCCACTTCCTGGTAAGCCACGTTGGGACAATAAACAGGCTAATGAGACCAGTAACCAGGTCAATGTACCTGGCAATTACCCCAAACCACTTTCTGAACCACTTCAAAGGAGCGAAAGACTCTCAGAAAAAGGGAGAAAAAACTCCTTTCAGGATTTTCAGCGGGCCCCCGACAGAGCCTGGGGGGGGGGTTGAGGCATTACCAGCATGGATGGAACAATGGACGCAAATAGAAGAAGACAACAATGTATTTGCTGCCAATTTCACGCAATATATTTGTTTTGAACAAGGGGACTATTACACCATCATTAAGAAAGATAATTTTACTATTTATAATTACACAGAGATGGAAGTGAACCAAGATACTTTTGACTTATTCACCCGGGGTTTTCATTTTGTCCCTTTGCGTCCCTTTAATCTGGCTTATGCCCTTGTCGATTTGAAACTATTTGTAAGAAGTCTAAATCTTGCATTTTACTTTAAAGGGCAGCCTTATGTTAACAATGGACTTTCCAGAGCTAGTACTTTTAATCCCCCTACACACCCCTCCATTAAAGTTTTGAAAGAGTTGGTTGAGAAATATCTTAGGATGTTACATTCCTCAGGGTGTAAGTGCACATTCCACTAATTTAAATGCAGGAGGGGTTCGACTGATTAACTATCTAAAGAGCGAATGTATCAGGGTAATGAAACCCGATAAAGGAGGTGGTGTGGTTTTAATGTATAGCTCTGATTATGACACCCACCTCCACTGTGTATTGAAGGATACAGAACAATACAAGATAGTATCTAGAAATTAAGTAAATATTGCTACTTCTAAAATTAAGTTTTTGCTGACTCACCATTTGCTACAAGGGGTCATCAATGAGAGATTATTCAAGTATTCACATGGAAACAAACCTAAACTTCCAGTTATTGTTGGGATCCATTGAAGTTTAGGCCCATTGTTTCTGGAGCGGGTAGCATTACGGAACCCCTGGGGAAGTTTATTGATTATGTAACTAAGAAATTTGCTTTTACCCTGAATTATGTCTGTAAAGATTCATAGGATTTCCACAGGGGTATTGAACCCTCCTTTTTTCAGCCAGAACTACTGATGATTACTATCGATACAGTTGAATTGTTCCCCAGCATTCCTCATTCCATCGGTTTGGAATGGTTTAATGAAGTATTAGTAACCGAAGCCGGACTAGGGAACAAGATTACTAGTTTGCTCGTTGAGTTCATGGAAATTGTGTTAGAAAATAATTTTATTTATTTCAACGGGGAACTCTACAGGCAAAAGAAAGGTGTAGCCATGGGTGCCTCTTGTGCCTCCCTCTATGCTAATGTGGTGTTGCACAGATGGGAGCAGAGATTCATTTTTGCAACAACCTGGGTCCACCATATAAACACATTGCAAGAGATACCTAGATGACATCTGTAACCTCTGGAATGGGACTATTGACCAGTTTCTTGATTTTTTTTTTAATTATCTCAATTCCACCACCCAGTTTTTGTCCTTCACTTATAATGTTAGTACAACTGAGTTGCATTACCTTGATGTCACCCTTTTCAAAGATCTGTCTAACCATACCTTTCAGTCTAAACTTTACAGGAAACCCACTTTTTCTAACTCTTTTTTACATTTTGAGAGTGGGCACCCTTTTTACCAAAAGAAAGGTATTGTTAAGGGGCAGTTCATTCGAGCCTCCAGGATGTGTAGTACCTTAGGTGACTTTTTGGACGAGATTGAATTTTTGAAGTCACTATTCTTTGAAAGGGGCTATCCCACCTCACTAGTCACTACTTTGGCTCAGGAAGTCCTAGATAGTAGGGACATTAGATATCCCCCATTAATTGGTAACATGGTTCCTCCAGTAAATAACACTACAATTGAGGATCATGGAGAACATTCTAGCAGTTTTATTCACACTTATTCTCTTAGCTCCTTTGACACTGAAAATGTGGTACAGAGGCACTGGTCAGTCCTTACCCTCCATGACGAACTAAAAATTTTGGTGCAACAACGTCCTAGGTTTGTCAGAAGGAGAGATGTTAATCTTAAGGAATTATTCGAAGGGAAACGCACTCAAAGATCAACATTACGCAATTCCAGACTAGGCACCTTTAAATGTGGTGCGTGTAAGCAGTGTAATGCTATTAGTAATGATTCGACTCTATATTCCATCAAGGAAATTTCTTTTTAATTCCAGTTGTTTCTCCAATTGTGGTACCAAAGGGGTAGTGTATTTAGGTGCATGTATGTCTTGTTTCAGTTTTTACATAGGGTCTCCCTAAGAAAGAGAATATACGAGCATCTCTATGATATCGCTAAAGAAAGGGAATCCAATGCCTTTTACAAACACTCCCACCTCTGTCCCAGAATGGAGTTCAAGTTTATAGTGTTAGAACAAGTGATATCAGATGCCAGAGGTGGGGATTGGGAGACCACTTTGGAGTATCGAGAACTCCTCTGGCAGTTTAGATTTGATGCCGGAAGACCTCCTGGTCTTAACGACAATATTAATATCAGTAGCGTCCTGAAACTGAGGATGGCTACATTGTAGTAGTACAATTTGGGTGGTTTTGAATGGTTGGGTACCCCCTTTTTAAATGGTAGGTTTTATCTCTTTTATTAGAGTAATTGAGTGGATGATGATTACAGCTACACAGCTGTACACATTTTTTATCTTGCTTTTTTGTATGGTTAGACACGATACATTGACGTTTTAAAATTATTGTTGCAAAATTATTGTATTAACTCATGTTGGTCACATTACTGACTTTCCTTCTGATCCACCATTATGTCCATTTTCCACCCTTGCTATATTTTGCTCTTCATTTGAGATTTATTACTCATTTTTGAATTAATAAGGCACAATTTCTATGCTAATAGTGATCTACAATTACAATTTTATTTTACATTATTTATTTCATATATATATATATTTTTATAATTTCAACACACCATATGCTGTCTTATATATACAAAAACTATTTTTAAACAATAATTTTGTTTATAGTTTATTTTCCTCAAAAGAGTTTATTTTTATTAATTTTTTATTAATTATGTTAATTATTTGAACATGTGATTTGACACTGTCTATATATAGACGCTATCTGAATTTTATCTTTATCTTGAGAAAGCTCGGTATTAACAGAGCGAAAGAGCTTGTTTTCACTGTGTTTGTGGCCATTCAATAAAAAAGTGTATTTTTGCTGATTCTGGTTTCCCCCTCTGTGGATTTTGATCTTTTTGGACTTGTCTGACTTAGTGGTTTTTCTCAGTTAGAGAGGTATCGCACAATGTAATGATTGATATTCAGATTTACAAATCTGTCAATAATGCTTGCATGGGGTATAATGTCAAACTCACTGTACAGGTCTAGATATACTGTATTGGTGCATGCACTGCATAACCACTATACACCACTTCGGTTCCTTTTTAAAAGACATTAATGACATTAAAAAGGCAGGACCTTACTTTGATAAAGCCAAATTGATAAGGGTCCATGGTTGAGAGATTTTCAATGTCCATATTAATGAAGTCTGACATAATTTATTTTTATTTTATTTACTTAACATTTGTTGACCAGGAAAGCCCGACTAGGACAGCTTATTTTCAGCGGAGGCCCAGGGAGAAACGCTCCAGACGTATGTCTTTGGTACACACTCCATAACTTTACACAGAAGGATAATGAGACTAACGGGTCTATACTTTCCAGTGTCCATGGCTGGCCACCCTTGTGTAATGTCATTACAACAGCTGTTTTTAAGGCTTCAGGGAAAATAACGGCAAATCTAACTCTGTTGGGTCTTCAAGGCTAGGCCACAGTAATACTATATGCGCTGACCCAAAGTAAATAGGAATTGTCCTCGTTAACAAATTTAGTGCAAATTTTACTCCACCCACAGTTATAGCTATCCCACAGGTTTCACAATTGCAGCCACCCCACCCTTAATTACTGTGGTACAAGTTCTTTCTCAGCGTTTTCAAAAACTAAGAATATTTGACACTAATAATCAGGTTTCCTGGTAATGTTGTCAGGGCCCTTGGATGAAGTATTCTTAGTTTCTGAAACACACACGCACAGCCTGGGTGAATACAATCACATAAGAAAACAAAAAAAACATTTTCAGATACAAGAATATGCTAAAAACAAATATATATGTATACACCTACATGTACTTACATATGCAAAAAATATGCTACAGCATTTTGTTTAAAAAGCAATTTACAATGTCAAAACATGGATGGAAAAATGGGATTATGCTTAGCAGAGCTTTATGGATAAGATGTAGCCCTAATGATTGAGATGGCTTATGCTACAGGGAAAGCATATCTTTATATAGAAAGGCATGAAGACAGTAAATGAGGCAAGTGAGAATAGCTGCAGGAAAGAATACCATGGGGAGAAGATAGAGAAAAGTGAGAGAGGCATACAGAGGGAAGAGAAGCAGAAAGGAGAAGTGTGAGAGAGATGCAAAAAGTAGAGGGGCATAACATGAATGAGGGCAGTGAGTAACAGGATGACAAAATAAGGAAGGATGAAGTAGTTGTAAAGAGGAGCAAGACCGCTACAGGGTTCATGTAACATGACCTGAGTGAGTGCAGCTCCGAGTGAGAGGAATGGAGACTATGAGAAATATGCAATGGTATCTTGAAAAACAAAATTGTAAAACTCTGTAGAGAAACAGGCTTGAAAAGGTATGTTGCTCTCTGTCATTGTGATAAGTTTATGTTTGCAATGTAACAGATGAACAGGATTAAGTCCACATGAGATTCGGATGGGTTGCCATATGAAGGTATCAGCATTGCCACCATCAATAAATAATTAAATGCCATTAAATTAATAGCAATAGACATTCTGTTCAGTATTTATGAGGACTTTAAATGTTGCATGGAGATTAACACACACATTAAAAGTAATTATGCCAACATATAAGCATGCATTTCCACAGTTCCCAAAAAGACTGCCATCCATTTTTACCAGATGGCAGAGTTATGTTTCAGATATTCCAGAGAAAGACAACACTAGCTCCAAAAGAGAGGCAAATCTAATGTGGTAGTTTTAACTACCACAACTTCAATAAAGTGTAAAAGGTCTACCATATTGGATCCATCCATGTCATTTGAAGAAGACTTACTGTAAACCCTTGCAAAGAAGATGACAACGCTCCAGATTATAAAGACAGCCAGCTGAAAACCAGTAAATGAGGAACCAACAATAACTCCAAAGACATCTAACTGTGATCACATCCCTTCTCCAGAAGCATCCTGCATTTCATTTTTCCACAAAGGTCAACCAGTTCATTAGCTGTACTCCCTTAATTCCCGTTAACCAGAAAAGTAACTATTCTGTATAGTAAAACTGTTTGCTGCAAACTCTTCTGGATTGGAAAATGACATGAACTGCACAGTAATTGTGCTTTACTTACAAACTGTGTAGCCTATCGAGCCTCTTTTAGACTGCAGGCTAGAACAGCAATTCTTACATACACACACCGCACCACTATGCCAGGACATTAGAATTGCAATTGCTGGGTTTACTGTCATGTCCCTCATAATGCAAAAAAGGGGGAAATTCCCATGTCTTCTGTACCTTTGCTACAAACAGACTTTGAAAATAAACTGTCCGATCAAAATGCAACACAGAATAGCACTAACTACATCCACTAGAAGCTCTATATCAAGTTGCTATAGCTGCAAGAGGAGAAATCTAGTTCAAATGGAATGGAAGTCATCCAATGGCAGATAGCAAATGCATCACTACCAAAAGAGACCAACATAAACACAGTTTCCCAAATCATTTAAATAGTGTCAAGGACTGAATATATTTGAAGGATGCTACTTCATTTTCAGAGACAGAACTCATAGGTGACTGCCTAATGACTAGCCAAGAAGTTATGCTAGCTACATATTTCCTGCAGTCACAGACTACCCTATTCTAGCCCAAGATGATGCTAGAACAAAAAGAGAAATAACAAACAGAAAAAAATTTACTATACTGTTTCCAATGTAAGGAATGGGTCACACAATTAAATAAATTAGACTAGTATCTAATTTGCTAGAGAAATGCCTGAAATGCCTTTGGAATAAATGCCTGAAGTGGTAGAGGGGAATGGGTTGGAGGACTCGCTTTCTTAGCAGCTTTGCTAGTTCCAGTGCTGCATCCTCCCTGTGCGCGGGTGCCTTCACTAAGTCTTGCTACAGCCAAATCACATGTGTCATGTAATTCAGCGCTCCTACATAAAAAGTCAGTGAAGTGTTCACCCACTTCCCAAAGTGGTCCATCACCCTTGACTGAGGATAAACCGTAGAGCTCTCCTGAGTGAGCTCTTTCCTAGTGGCAGCTGCCACCACCATAGCATCAACCGGGGACCCCTTATTCCAGTGTGACCTATCTGAAGGGGGGCTCAAAAATTTGTCTGGGCATTTGGGAATGGGCTCCATCGTGTCTGGCTCCTTCCACACCCAAGATGTTATCAGGTCCACTAAAGGATCTGTGGGAAGGGACAACCAGGAAGTAGAGGGTCCTACACCAAATGCCTCTAGGAACATCAATTTGTCCGAGGTAGGTTTCTAGGCAGACAAGCCCCACCCCCCTCATTCATGGAAGAGTTCCATGACATCTCCAAAGGTGACATCTTCAGGGGGGTGACCGAGGGGGAAACCCTCCCATTCCTCCAAATTGGTGTCTTCAGTGAAAGACTCCAGTCGGGAGACTAAGTGCCTCCTTTTGCATGTACATTTGTGACGGATCTCTGGGGAGGGCTCGCCAATGTCTTGCTGCTCCCAAGCACAAGCTTCCTGAGGCAAAGCTGCAGCAGGCGGTCCCCTGAGATGGCAGAATGGCCAGAACCGTACCCAAAACAGGGGGAATCCGGGCAGAGTCTGAGAATGAGATGGGTCAAGGGTCTTGACAAAATCGAG